>NC_081413.1:168600231-168800731 GCF_030272615.1 Cryptomeria japonica
TGTACTAAAAATGGATAGTAAAAATAAGTCATAAAATGGGTCATAAAAATAAATACTAAAAATAGGTCATTAAAATGAGTACTCAAAATGGGTCATAAAAAAGGGTACTAAAAATGGTTCATTAAAATAGATCATTAAAAGGTGTACTTAAAATGGATAATCAAAATGGATCATGAAAATGGGTTATGAAAATGGGTCATTAAATAACTCATCAAAATATGTACTAAAAATAGGTCATTAAAATGGGTAATAAAAATGAGAGCTCAAAATGGGTCATAAAAATGGATACTCAAAATGGGTCATAAAAATAGGTATTTAAAATGGGTTATAAAAATCGGTACTCAAAATGGGTCATCAAAATGGGTACTAAAAATAGGTCATCAAAATGAGTATTAAAAATGTGTCATAAAATAGGTCATCAAAATGGGTTTTAATAATGGGTACTCAAAATAGATTGTAAAAATGGGTCCTAAAAATAGGTGTTAAAAATGGGTACTGAAAATAAGTCATAAAATAGGTATTAAAAAAGGGTCATAAAAATGGGTAATAAAATATGTCATAAAATGGGTCCTAAAAATATGTCATAAAAATGGATACTTCAAATGTGTCATAAATATGGGCACTCAAAATAGGTCATTAAAATATGTACTTGAAATAAGTACTTAACTGTTAGACACAATGCACCATTGTGACGGGGAGGGGGTGAATCAATGGTTCTCAAATCTTTTCCTCTTAGCTATCTTATGTGAGCATACCGGTTATTAGATCTAACTATGAATAGACTTACCGGTTAGAAAGGAGACTAACTCAAATGCAAACACTCACAAGGGGACATCACATAACACGA
This sequence comes from Cryptomeria japonica, assembly GCF_030272615.1. NCBI lineage: Eukaryota > Viridiplantae > Streptophyta > Pinopsida > Cupressales > Cupressaceae > Cryptomeria > Cryptomeria japonica. The sequence continues at coordinate 168,601,079 of NC_081413.1, forward strand.
GCATATACGAGGAAAACCCAAGATGGGAAAAACATCGATGAGCAATGTTGCTGGAGTCTACTGCTCCAATCCAGTCTCACAATGAAAAACACAGTTACAAAGTTTAAGGCACCAACCTAAGGAGCACCAACCCCTAACTTGTTTATGGGCTACAACCCAAAGGAGCTACAACCCCTGACTTTAGGGCACCTACCCAAGGAGCACCAACCCCTGCATAGAGCTACAACTCAGTGTTCACAATATAAACATCAAATACAAAAAGTAGTTATCTTGTTACAAGTGAATCTTGCAACCGTTTCACATATCTTTCTCTACCGGTGAGATACCTTCTCTGCTACACCGACTCACTCTTATGTTGCTCTCTTTTGTTGCTTAACTGTCGATACACTTCTCCTCTTCTTCTTCTCTGTTGGATCTCCACCTTACTCTCTTCTCTTCACCGGTATAACACTTTGTCGGTTCTCTGTCTACCTTCTATGTAGCCTCCTTCACTTATGCTCTGCCGGTATGAACACTATTGATTCTTCTCTCCTACCGGTTAAACGCTTCAACCAGGTTCTCCCTAACTCTCACTCACTTATCAGATGCTCGTTGAGCACTTGGCTGATTTTCTCTACTTGCCGAAGAATCACACTCTTCGCAGTAGCACAATATTCTTCTATACAACAGCAGCATAACTATGTCTTTGGCCTTCATATTTATAGACTGGTTTTTCCCGCCAAAGCCCAATTCAAAATCTAGGCGGTTAGGGTTTCCTCACCATCCTCAAGGCAAACCAAATCCAATCAGATCTTGCTCGATCTGATCTTCTTGATATCCATCTGCACAAGTCTGCCATCGACACTCCTTTCAGAACACGGCTTCCTTCTTTAGCATCCTGCAAACAATCTCTCGGCATACTTCTTGGTCAATCATCATTAATGGCATGATGGGTTGCTTCAACTACTCTAATCTGCTCAATTAATCAATTCTCGATCCTCTCTTGTTCATTTAATCTTGAGTCGCGCACTTCTGCAACTTCACCTCGAGCTTCCCAGTCTCCTTTAAAGTCAACCAACTCTACACCTACCCTGTCGGTGTACATTCCATCTTCATCTGATGTAGGTTCACCACCTTGAATCTTCATGTCGGTCCACATAGGATCACCGACCAAACATTCTATCGGTTCCTCCTTTCTATCAGTTTACTAACCCTGGCGGTATCTCACATTCTACCGGTTCACTCATCATGTCTGCACTTTGTTGAATTGTCAGTGGAACACTTAATTGGTCTCCAAACATGTCTATCCAATGCATGCTCAGTCCCACAAGGTGGAAAGACATCTGCACCTATTACCGGTGGACATACATACTGGTAAGCACTCTTGATGGCACAAGTCATCAACCTTCACTAGACTCCTTTGGTCAAGCCATTCCCTCTGTTTTCATCTTCTCAGCCTTGCCTTCTCCTTGATCAGCTCGAACCATATCTCAGTCGGTTTATCAAGTTGACAAGCACATCACTTCTTCTATGTCAGCATCTCAACATGCCTTCTCTGTATGTCCAGTGCATAACCCTGATCTCATGCACTTAAGGCATTCCCTCTTACCACCGGTAGATCCGGTGTGAACCTTCAAACACCTACCTTTGCCTCATCTACCTTATCTCGAGGGACTATGATGCACACAATGCATATTAGGAGATAAGCTCCACTTACCAGTGGAGTGACACCTTGTCTTCTACATCCTACAATGCACTTATGTGACTTCCTTATTTGTGCAGCATATCTTCAAACAGGCACATGTGACTTGGTGTGGGCACACTCACTGTTAGTCATTGATTCTCATGATGACTGCATGTTCATCAGGTGGGAGTCCTCTTGTTCGTCAACCTTACAGCATACATGTTCATTCTTCTCTTCTAGTGTTGATGTGATTCAGGTAACATTCTGCCTCTTCATCACAAACAACCGCTCAAACACCTGTCTATCTTATCACACAAGTCAAACACTAACTCGTGTACTGGTGACTTCTGAGGTCATCTTCCTTACCTTACCGGTATTCTGCAACACAAGGTGATATCCAAGATATCACATCATGTACTCCTCCATAGCATTGTTGCACATACATCTCTTCTACCGGTAGTCATCCCATATCGGTTGACATCAATGACAACACAATTCCAACAATCTCCCCCTTTGGCATTGATGTCAACACATGTCATATCCGGCATACTACATAGTCTTTCTCCCCCTTACTGTGATCCATGGATTCACACACATGTAGTATGTGGTATACTACAGAATCCTTCTCCCCCTTTGACAACAATGGCAAAGGGCATTGTCAGGATATTATTTCTCTTTGTATGTACCAATCACTGACATAATACTTTCTCCCCCTTTGTCTTCATTGGATGCAACTCCTCTTTTAATACCACTTGTTATCTAGACACCACATGTTACATCCTCTCAAGTCACGGCACATGAGATGAGTGTCTTAACCATCAACTGATACCAATTGAGCATGCAAATCTGATGCTATTTGAACTCAATTTGCAGAAAGACTGATACCAATTGTTAATGTGTCAATGAATACTACTTGCCTGTCAGTCAACCTACAACACCTCCTGTTTGATTCCAAAAAATTTTAGAATCAAATGCGATTGTACAATGAATACAATCAACCAGAAGACAAGTAGATACACATAACCATCTTGGGTATGCTTACTGCAAATTCCATCTCCTGCAATTTGGGTAGTCAGTATCCTTACAAGTTCAAGCAAGTTGGCTCTTCATTATGAGCACTTAAACTCCCCCTGAGTCATACATCTCAGGTTCTTATCTCCGTTCAGGTACAGTACCAGGACTCCAATCTTCACCATATACTAGTTTAGTTGTGCATATGTGATCATCTGATGGTCCTTCAACTCCATTGTATCCATCACAACCTATGACATGATCCTGGAACTACACAATGCCAGACAATGTTATCATCATGTCATTAATCAAACCAATTAGCCCAAAAACATGCAAGCCTACATGATCAACAACCGAGCCAATCATATGTCATTAAGGTATTTTCCAATACCACCTGAGACATAACTTCACATTCCATGCTATCGGGGCTAATGGAATGAACTACCAACTTCATTGTCTTACATAACCTGCAAGTACCTGTTAGCATACATGTCGGTAACATCCTGCACATACCGATTAACATATGATACTAATTGTTAACCTCCACTTATTGACACATGCAGTGGTGATCCAACACTGATTTGTAGGTGTGTATATAATGTAGCCTCTACACACACTTATCACTTTCTTTTCATCCTTCATACCAGCAACATGTCCTTCCATGTTGCCTTCATCACTGGGTGGTGAATGATAAGTTCAATGTACTACTCCCCTTGAGGTCCTGCTTCTCCTTCAGGCCTTAGGAGACATCACCTGTGCAATGAGTGCATAGTGCTGGTACATAGTCTTCTCCTCCATACTTGCTTGGTCTCATTCATCTTCTTGTTTTTAGGCTTGGAAGAAGATCTGTCCTTCTTCTGCTAATGGGTCCTTCCATTTCCTGATTCTCCATTATAGCCAGAAGTAGTGCTATAGTAGCACACAACACCCATCCCAACTTCATGTTTGGGGAATCTCTTGACATACCGGTTTGACCATCTCCTTCTGGTCATGTTGTTGTGACTAGCAACCGAAACTGGTGGACCTCTTTCTCCTACAGGGACATTTCTTCTTTGGTTCGATGTAGGTCTCTAACTTTCATATGCTTTGCATTCACCTTTCTGCAGAGCATAGCCGTTGTACCAGTCTCCATGTGACTGCAAGTTCTTTTTCCTGCACTCAAGCTCTCTATGGCCAAAACCATTGTAGTTATGACAGACAACATTTGCATAATCGGGAGAGGGGACATGCATGTATCTACTCCTGGATACATTTTTCTCATATGCATGATGTCCATGAGATCCTATATTATTTATTCTTTCTAAATCTCTTTCTACTTGCCTCTGCTCTATGGCCATAAGCATTAAATGCAAAGCAGTAACCGATAAATGATGGCATATTACTTACAAATTTATTTTGCCATGCATGAGGAGATCTTACCAGTTTAGCATCTCCATTTCTGCTTCTTCGTGGATGGTCTCTAGGTTGTCCATTTTGTGCAACTCTTCCATTTGGTCTCTTCTTCTCCCACACATGCCTTGCCCTGTGGGTGGTAGCATTTCTTTGTCCTCTGCCGATAAGAGGTCTTCTTTGCTGCTTCCTCACTTTCCTACTTCTGGTGAAGCTGTCTTCTCCCATCTTCCCCTTTCCTTTGGGATCTTCAGTGTTCCTTCTTCTTGCAGCATCGGTCTTCTTTATTGTCTGCAAGTCCTCACTAGTTGTATTTAGATCAACCTTTTTCCAAGGAGCATTTCTCACAGTGAAGGTTTCGCCTTTGTTTTCTCCATTTGAGAAGACAATCAAAAAGTCATTGTGAGGGACATTCTTGCTAGTGGAGTTCACCAACACCACTACCTAAACCTTCAATGTCCTTGGCATGCTTTTGCTTCTTCAACATCTTGTCCAAGGAATCATTGTTGCCATCAAACCGAATTCTTACCTTGAGCTCATCTTGACACTCCTCAAGGTCATTTTGAAGAACCTCCATTTCTCCATGCAGTCGTTGATATTCTTCATTTTTAACTTCTAGCCTACATGCTAGATCTTCACACCGACATTCCTTGGTGCTTTCTTCTTGAGTCTTCAACTCTGAGATGCATATCTTAGATTCCTTAAGGCATTTTGTCAGCTGATTTTGTTCCACTATAGCAGCATTCTTGAATAGCTTGTATTCTTTCTTACTCTATTGAGTTCTTCAAGTGCATTTACAAGCTCTCCTTCAAGATCAACTTTTGCTTCCTCTTCTTCTTCACCTTCATTATCACTCCCAAACACATCTAGTCGATGGGACCTATTTGCCCTATCACTTTCAGATGTGTGCTCCTCATCTTCACATTCTTGAGCCATAAAGAGGTGGGTTCCTTCATCATCATTGTTGCAGCACCTAGCAGATCTGCCTTCATCATCTACAGATTTATGGGATGCATTTCTCATATTATCTTCACAAGCTGATCCTACAGTAGTAGGCTCATTTCCATAGAGTTTCTTCAATCTCTCCCATAATCTTTTTGTCAATTTACACTTATCTGCCCATGAGGAAACATCACCGATGAGCCTACTGAATATGGCCTTCATGGCTTTTTCATTACATATGCATCTTCTTTCTTCTTCAGATCCAGTGGGAGGACTGACATTTCTAGGGAGACCATTAACAACCGACATCCATACATCAAGCCCTAGAGAGGATAGGAAGACTTCCATTTTGCAAATCCAAATTGAATAGTTTGCACCATCAAACACTGGAGCAAGGATTGACTCTAAACAGACCATTGTGTCCTTAGGCTAGAATCTACCGAAGCTGGAAAAAGCTCGTCTAGTTGGGAACCTATGCTCTTATACCAATTGTTAGACACAATGCACCACTGAGAGGGGGAGGGGTGAATTAGTGGTTCTCAAATCTTTTCCTCTTAGCTATCTTATGTGAGCATACCGGTTATTAATCTAACTATGAACAGACCTACCAGTTAGTGAGGAGACTAACTCAAATGCAAACACTCACAAGGGAACATCACATAACACCAACATATACGAGGAAAACCCAAGATGGGAAAAACCTCGATGAGAAATGTTGCTAGAGTCCACTACTCCAATCCAGCCTCACAATGAAAAACACGGTTACAAAGTTTAGGGCACCAACCCCTAACTTGTTTATGGGCTACAACCCAAAGGAGCTACAACCCTTGACTTTAGGGCACCTACCAAAGGAGCACTAACCCCTGCATCGAACTACAACTCAGTGTTCACAATACAAACATCAAATATAAAAAGTAGTTATCTTGTTACAAGTGAATCTTGCAACCGTTTCACATATCTTTCTCTACCAGTGAGATACCTTCTCTGCTACACCGACTCACTCTTTTGTTGCTCTCTTCTGTTGCTTAACTGTTGGTAAACTCTACCGATACACTTCTCCTCTTCTTCTTCTCTATTGGATCTCCACCTTACTTTCTACTCTTCACCGGTATAACACTCTATCGGTTCTCTGTCTACCTTCTCTGCAGCCTCCTTCACTTCTGCTCTGCCGGTATGAACACTATCGGTTCTTCTCTCCTACCCGTTGAACGCTTCAACCAGGTTCTCCCTCACTCTCACTCACTTCTCAGATGCTCGTTGAGCAATTGGCTGATTTTCTCTTACTTGCAAAAGTATCACACTCTTCACAATAGCACAATATTCTTCTATATAGTAGCAGCATAACTATGTCTTTGGCCTTCATATTTATAGACTGGTTTTTCTCGCCAAAACCCAATTCAAAATCTAGGCAGTTAGGGTTTCCTCACCATCCTCAAGGCAAACCAAATCCAATGAGATCTTGCTCGATCTGATCTTCCCGACATCCATCTACACAATTATGCCATCAACGCACTTTCCAGAACATGCCTTCCTTCTTCAGCAACTTGCAAACAATCTGTCGGCATACTTCTTGGTCAATCACCATTAATGGCATAATGAGTTGCTTCAACTACTCTGATCTGCTCGATCAGTCTATCCTCGATCATCTCTTGTCTATTTAATCTCGAGCCATGCACTTCTACAACTTCACCTCGACTTCGCAGACTGCTTTAAAGTTGACCAACTCTATACCTACCTCGTCGATGCACATTCCATCTTCATCTGATGCAAGTTCGCCACCTTGATTCCATCTGGCATCCAAGTCGACCAACTCTGCCTCCTTGACTCTTCATGTCGGCCCACATAGGATCACCGACCAAACATTCTACCAGTTCCTCCTTTCTGTCGGTTTACTAACCTTGTCGGTATCTCACATTCTACCAGTTCACTCATCATGTATGCACTTTGTTGAACTGTCGGTGGAACACTTACACCGGTCTCCAGACATGTCTATCCAAAGCATGCTCATTCCCACGAGGTGGGAAGACATCTGCATCTGCACCTACACCTATTACTGGTGGACATACATATCAGTAAGAACTTTTAATGGCACAAGTCATCATCCTTCACTAGACTCCTTCTTTGGTCAAGTTATTCCCTTTGTTTGCATCTGCTCAGCCTTGCCTTCTCCTTGATCAGCTTGGACCATATCTCAGCCGTTTTTTCAAGTTGACAAACACATCACTTCTTTTGTGTCGACATCTCAACATGCCTTCTTTGTCGGTCCAGTGCATAACCCTCTAACCACCGGTAGATCCAGTGTGAACCTTCAAACACCTGCCTTTGCCTCATCTACCTTATCTCAAGGGACTATGATGCAAACAATGCATAATAGGAGATAAGCTCCACTTACCGGTGGAGTGACACCTTGTCTTCTACATCCTGCAATGCACTTATGTGGCTTTCCTGTTTGTGCAATATATCTTCAAACAGGCACATGTGATCTGGTGTGGGCACACTCATTGTTAGTCATTGCTTCTCATGATCATTGCATCTTCATCAGGTGGGAGTCTTGTTGATTGTCAACCTTACAGCATACCTGTTCATTCTTCTCTTCCAATGTTGATGTGATTCAGGTAACATTTTGCCTCTTCATCACAAACAACCGCTCAAACACCTCTCTATCTTGTCACACAAGTCAGGGACTAACTCGTGTACTGGTGACTCCTGAGGTCATCTTCCTTACCTTACCGGTGTTCTACAACACAAGGTGATATCAAAGATATCACATCATGTACTCCATAGCAGTGTTGCACATACATCTCTTCTACTGGTGGTTATCCCACACTGGTTGACATCACTGACAACACAATGCCAATAATATGTCATAAAAATGGATACTTCAAATGTGTCATAAATATGGGCACTCAAAATAGGTCATTAAAATATGTACTTGAAATAAGTATTTAACATGGGTCATCAAAATGGGTACTCAAAATGGGTCATAAAATTGGGTATTCAAAATGGGTCATAAAATTAAGTACTCAAAATGAGCCATAAAATTGGATACATAAAATGGGTCATAAAAATGAGTACTCAAATAAGGACATAAAAATGGTTACTAAAACTGGGTTATCAAAATGGGTCATATATTGGGTACACAAATCGGGTCATAAAAATGGGTACTCAAAATAGGTCATAAAAATGGATCATCAAAATGGATACTCAAAATAGGTCGTTAAAATGAGTACTCAAAATGGGTTAGAAAAAATGAGTACTTAAAATAGGTCATCAAAATAGGTCTTAAAACTGAGTTATTAAAATAGATCATAATAATGGGTGGTAAAAATGAGTCAAAAATGGTTACTCAAAATGGCTAATCAAAATGTGTCATAAAAATGGGCACAAAAAATGAGTCATAAAAATAGGTACTTAAAAAAGGGCTCTAAAAATGGGTCATAAAAATAATTTATTAAGATGGATCATCAAAATAGGTATTAAAAATGCGTCATCGAAATGAAAACTCAAAATAAGTTATTAAAAATGGGCACTCAAACTAGGTTATTAAAATGGGTACTAAAAATAGGTCATGAAAATGAGTACTCAAAATGGGTACTAAAAAGGGTATTAAAAATAGGTCATCAAAATGGATACTTCAAATTTATCATAAAAATGGGTACTCAAAAACGCATACTAAAAATGGGTCTTAAAAATGGATACTCAAAATGGGTACTTAAAATGTGTACAAAGAATGAGTCATAAAAATGGGTATTCAAAATGGATCATAAAAATGGGTACTAAAAATGAATTATAAAAATGGGTACTCAAAATAGGTCATAAAAATGGGTATTAAAAATGAGATATAAAAATGGGTTATAAAAATGGATCATCAAAATGGACACTAAAAATGGGTCATCAAAATGAGTACTAACAATGGATATTAAAATTGAGTCATCAAAATGGATCATCAATATGGCTATTAAAAATAGGTCATAAAAATTGGTGCTAAATATATGTACTAAATGTCGTGAGTGTGAAGTAGGGCACCTGTAACTGCAACACAAACACTCAATAGATCATTACAAGCATGGTTAGCAAAGTAAAATCAAATGAAAGATAAACCATGGCAAAGTGACCTATCGCCTCCTAAGAGATGTGAATGTGGATTTGCTCTCATATCTAGATGAGCAACCCAATTACTTGACTACACCAAGACGGAGGATTTAAAATGATATGATGTGCAAGCTAGATGAATGCATGATTAAGCTAGATTGATCCAAGAAGCTAATTATGCTAATGATATGCATGATTATGCTAAATGATAGATGCAATTAAGCTAGATGAGAGATTGATCATGCTATATGATTAAGCAATTATGCTAGAAGATGATCAAATTAACCTAGATCTAAGATGCAATAAATGATAACAATGCTAAACTAGAATGCTAGAAATGACATGCCTATAATAACAATGCTTGAGATGGGATCCATTGTGCTCCAAAATGGGAGATATTTAGGATTTCCAAGGCCATGGGTGAGGTGATAGAAATCAACGGTCAAGATTGAGTCTGAAGATATCAAGGGTCAAATTGGAGGAGGTTGGAGAAGAGGTTGGAGGGAGGGACACTTGTCATCTCTGTGGTGACAAGTGTCAAGGAACCTTGCTCATGAGAGGGCAAGTGTCCAAGGGAGGAGAAATGTGGCAAAAGTGCCATGTGTCTCAAGGGGAGAATATCCAACCCAAAAGAAGTTAGGATGTGCAAGATAGGATAAGGTTAGTTAAACCCAGGATTAGGTGGAATGGGTTAGGTTAGGGGGTGGTTAGGTTAGGTGGTTAGAAGTTAGGAGGCATGTGGGGAATTTGAATTTAAAAATTCACATAATAGAAAAAGGCTAATTAACTTTCAACAACTCATAAATTGATTTGTTTTAATTAAATAGGGGATTAGAAAAATGAATTAAATGGGGGGAAGATTAATTAATTTAGATTAATTAATCAAAGGGGACTATTGAAATGAACTTATTAAATAAATCCTAAGATTTATTAATAAGCGGGTGAATGGGGAATTTAATCAAATTGCTAGTGAATTCAATTAAATTGGGAAGGAGGATTAATTAAGTAATTACTTATTTAATTAATTATCTTCAGACCATTTTTAAGTGTATACACTAAAAATGGGTCATAAAAATAGGTCATCAAAATGGGCACTTAAAATAGGTCATAAAAATAGGTACTCAAAATAAGTCATAAAAATGGATCATAAAAATGGGTCATAAAAATGGTTCATCAAAATAGGTCATTAAAATGGATAATAAAAATAGGTCATCAAAATGAGTACTTAAAATGGGTCACCAAACTATCACTTTGCATGCATTTCATTAACAAACACAGAGTCTTATAGGTATTGATCAATTTAACAAACACACAAAAATCATTTAGATCCAACACAAGATGCCATCTACTCAATAGATGAACAAAAACTAGCTATAAGGTGGTCAATGCAATCACATTATTCAACTCACTATTCAAAAGCATATTAGGTATAAATATAAGTTATCATATTTCTTTAACACAATTATAACCATCTAAAACCCATCTTGACATCATCTAAAGCCTATTGAAGATAGAAGTTCAATCAAATTAGGAACAACCCCACCACTTGGAAGTTATCCCCCCAGACATAAGGTTTATCCATTTAAACAATAATTCATAAAATACATTCATTCCAATAATAAGAAGATCATTTAAACAAACCATTTCAAAAATGAAATCAATGCCTAGTAGAATAAATATTCATTCTAATTACGCTGAGAGGCGTTTCCATACAGTCATAGCAGGGGGAGTGAAGGATAGAATAAAAGTAGAATATCTCGTGTAAACAATAAAGAAAACGGAAACATGATGGAAGACCAAAGACCATAGTGGAAAATTGAACCGAACATATGAAGAGTCTGATGTTACAATTTAATCGTTGTAAAAGAGGAAGTGGAGAATATTAAATGCATGCATTCTTGAGGCGTTTCAGCTACACAACTCTTCACTCATAGTCCCTTTATTTCTATCTAGAGGAATCCTATTGTATTTCTCCATTTGTTCACACTGCGATGCCATCCTTCAATTGATATGTTTCTTTAGTAGCATTTCATTCATTTTAGATTTTGGTTTTCTTTTTGTTTTGGTTGCATTATCCTTTCAATTAAAACTGGTGGATTTTTTTTACCATTTCCATATGAGAAATTGTGATATGTTGCATCAGGCAATTAATGCAAAATACTATTAAAGGAGACCTAAGGTTTTCATTACCAATGAGAATATGATTGTCTTGGAGGAGCGAATCTACAACATTGTGTTTAACGAGGATATTCATTTACCAAAGAACCAATCTACTCTCTTACCAGATGCAGCAATGCAGCATATTTATCTTCATGTAGCAAAGTAAAGAATGTAAATTTGAGATTAGGGCTAATCTTATTCTCCAAATCTAGTCCTACAAGTTGAGGATCTTGAAGGCCTTCCTTTGCAAAATTAGCAAGCAAACGAGGCAGGGTTATACTAAAAAACAAATTTTGGTGGGTCTCATTCAACTGAGCAAGTATTTTTCATAGCTGCTCTACAAAACCCATCTCAAGCAAATGGTCTGCCTTATCGAAAAGTAAATATTCCATAGTTTGCAAAGACATTTCTTCTACCTCAGCAAGATGATGCATAGGATGGCCAGGCATTGTAATAATAACAACTAGACTTTTAGCTTGTTCTTCAAACTGAGTCAACATGAAGAGAATAGCTCATGAAATGTACTGGCCCAGACCTGGAGTGCTAACCAGCAATTGGTGATAAGCTTGGCACTTGGCCTTTGTGTTTTCTAGACCTATGGAAGAAAGCCTCTTGCCACAGACGGTGTTAGACTTGTCCATAGCCAAAAACTCTCTTTTAAACTCTTCTTCATGTTGCTGCTTCACGAGCTCCAACCTGCACTATCACAATTGCAGGGGATTTTCCCCACACAAAGGAGATATAGTGGTCTAAGTCATTTGCCCCACATAAGCACCCACACCCAAATCAACCACAAGCTTCTCTCATTGCTCAACAAGTTTAACCACCATGAAGTCCTCATACTCTGGCTCTTGAATTTCAAAATCACATGAAGGATATGTGTGGAGATTCAACCAAATAAAACCCCATGGGACAAACTGGAGATCAAAAATTTTAAAAGAGAAGGAAGGAAAGAATCTTAAATTGATTTGAGATTCTTTTGCATGCCTACAACCCTAACCCAATCAATTGTATTTTTTGAATTTAGAAATATCAAAGCTATTTTCTATGTTTCTATATCTTAAACATAAAAATATATCATTTCCAAATTTGAAAATAAAAAATACAATTGCATGCCTACATTAATATTTCAAAAAAAAAGTCTATCATTTTAAATTTAGAAATATAAAAAAAATTGATGTTTCTAAATTTCAATCATAGAAATATAATGTTTCTAAATTCAGAAAAAATAAAATTACATATCTACAAAAAATATTTTAAAAATACAATACAATATTTATTATTAAAAGTTTCTAATTTATCATATAGATGCGATTTTTCTATTTATATTAGTTGAGTTGCACAAATATTTCAAAAATAATATATAATTTTTTATTTTTTATTTAGAAATATCAATAAATATGTATATTGATAATTTTAATCATAAATTAAATTGGCTTTGTGGTTTTATTATAATCCTTCCAATATGATACCTTTGGATAGAATTTAGATTCAATCTAATGTATTTAAAATTTCTAACTTATCATATAGATGTGACTTTTCTATTTATAGTTACACAAATATTTCAAAAATAATAAATAATTTTTTATTTTTTAATTTAGAAAGATCATAAAGAATTTCTATGTTAATAATTTTAATCATAAAATCAATTTGGACTTATAATTTTATTCTAATCCTACCAATATGATAGCTTTGGTTAGATAGATCATGCAAGTTAGATTCAATTATAATATATTCATTTAAAATAATTTGATTGGATGTCTTAACATTGTGGGTTTCATGGTAAATTAAACAATAAGTTATTTTTGGTTGAGTTGTGTTTGACTCCTACATCGGAGGTATACTTATATTCTAAATTCTCTTTCCTAAATATATTTTCTATTAAACACAAAATATATTTAATGTGCATGTTTTAAATAGTCATTGTTAGGGTTATGATTAAACTTTAACACTAACCCTAACCTTAACTAATTGAAATGTGATTGAATTGTAATAATAATTCAATCCTTATTCAATAATCAAACTCTAACCCTAATTGAAATTGATTGAATTGTAATACTAAATCAATCCTTATTCAATAATCAAACTCTAACCCTAATTGAAATTGATTGAATTGTAATACTAAGTCAATCCTTATTCAATAATCAAACCCTAACCCTAATTGAACCCTAATCATAATTAAATTACAACCCTAACCTTAATCCTAAAGTAATTGAATCATAACCCTAATTGAATTATAATACTAAGAGTAACTATAACTAAATCCTTACCATGTAATCAAACCTTAACCTTCATATATCACTAATCTAGAGCTAATTAAATCCTAAACCTAATTAAATCTTTGCGCTAACATACCATAACCCTAATTAAACCTTAGCCCCAACCTTAACTATAGCCCAAACCCTAACCCTAACTCCAAGCTTTATCCTAGAATAGTAACTTTAATGATAACCTAATTTTAACCATAACCATAATTTAACCCTAATGGAACCCTAACCGTAGTTAAATTATAGCCCAAACCTTAAGCCTAATGTAATTGAATCATAACCCTAATTCTAACCCTAATTGAATTATAATACTAATGCTAACTATAACTAAATCCTTACCATATAATCAAACCTTAACCTTCATATATCCCTAATCTAGAGATGATTGAATCCTAACCCTAATTAAATCTTTGTACTAGCATAACATAACCCTAATCAAGTAAAAATTTGGGTTTCAGGTCCATGTAAAACCCGTTTACCTTTATCAAAAACATAACCATAATCAACCCTTAACCCCAACCTTAAACTATAGCCCAAACCCTAACCCTAACCCCAAGCTTTATCCTAGAATAGTAACTTTAATCATAACCTAATCTTTACCATAACCCTAATCTAACCCTAACAATAACCTAACCCTAAAATTAATCCTAACCTTAAAAACCATATCTTTAACAGCAACCTAGAAACCCTAAGGTATTCTTAACCCTAAACTTAACCTAACATTGACCCTAACCCTAATTAAACCTTTATGCTAATGTAACCCATAACTTGACCCTAGCCTTAATTAAATGGTATCCTTAACACTAATTAAATGTTATCCCTAATCATAAACTCAAGCTTCATTATAAAATCCTAACATATTTTACCCTCAACCCTAAGCCTATCCAAATCTCAAAATTATTTATAACCCTAATTGATTTTATAACCCTAAGCCTATATGAATATTAACACTATTTATAACCCTAACCATAAACATGATATAAAAAATAACATTAATCCTGACACTAACCCTTAACCCTAACCCTAACCCTAACCCTAACCCTAACCATGATGTAAACCCTAACCCTAGCCATAATCCTAATCATAACTATAACCTTAAGCCTAACCATAAACCTAACCCTAACTACAACCCCAACCATGATGTAAACCATAACCTTAACCATAATCCTAACCATAACTCTAAAACTTAACCCTAACCTAACCATAACAATAAACCCTAACCCTAACAATAATATTTAGCCATAACTCTAAAACCTAATCCTAACCATAACTCAAAACCTTTCCCTAATCCTAAGAGTAAATCCTATTTATAATCTTAATCCTAACCTTTAACCCTAACCCTAACCTTAATATTAAACCCTAATCCCAACAGTAATCCTCACCCTAACCCTAACCTTAATATTAAACCCTAATCCCAACCGTAATCCTCACCCTAACCCTAAGCACATGTGATGTAAATCCTAAACCTAAACCTAACCTTAACCCTAACCCTAAACCTAACTAGCTATGATGTAAACCCTAACCCTAGCCATAATCATATGGCCCTAACCATAATCCTAAACCTAACCATAACCCCACACAATAACCCTAATCATAATCCTTACCCTAACCCTAATCATAACTCTAACCTAGCCATAATCCTAAACCTTGACCCTAACAATAATTATACTATAAACTTAACCCTAACCAAAATTAAACTTTATTCCTAATCTATTATTAACCCTAATATAGCCCAAACCCTAATCCTAATTGAATTTTAATACTAATTTAACCCTAACCTTAATGTAATGAAACTATAACCCTAATTCTAACCCTAACTTTGATGTAAACCCTAAATGTAATTGTAACCCTAACCATAAACTTAACCTTAAAACTAAACCCTAACTCTAACCATAATCTTAAACCCTAACTCTAACCCTAACCCAAAACCTAACCCTTAACCCTAATCCCTCTAATTGAATGATAACCCTAAACTCAACTCTAACCATAGATTTGAACCCTAAATACAACTTGATCCCTAATCTAACCGTTGAACCCTATTCTTAAACTTAACTCTTTTCATCAATCATAACCATAATTGAATCCTAGCTCTAAACTTAACCCTAACCGTAATTGAACTCTAATCTTAGCCCTAATCCAACCCAAACCCTAATCCTAATTGAAATGTAATACTAATTTAACCCTAGAACGCTAATGTAGTTGAATAACAACCCTAATTCTAACCATAATTATACTCTAGCACTAACTGTAGTTGAACCCTTATAATAACCTGACCTTAAAATTAACCTTAACCGTAATTACTATTTAAACCCTATTTTGAACCTCAACCGTAACCCTAAAGTGACCTTGATTGTAAATCCAACCTATGTTTGACATTATCTCCAATCTTTATGCTAACATAACCCATAACCCTAATTAAATTCTAACACTAAGCTTCAAATATAGCTCTATTATATAGCCGAAAACCTAACAACATACTTTATCCTTAAATCCTAACCCTTCCCGAGTCATAAAACTTACTCTAACCTTAATTTATTTGTAATGCTAACCCTAATCCTAATTAAACCCTAACCCTAATATTGATTCTAATTGAACCTAAACCCTTACCCCAAGCATTATCCTACAATAATAAACTCTTTATCATTAACTAAAACCAAATATAACTTTTATTTTATCTATAATACTATAACTCCCTCTAATTTATACCATAACCCCAACCCTAACCTGATAATGACCCAAAACCTAACCCTAATCCTAATTATAACCCTAACCCTAATCCTAATTATAATCACTCATTATAATCTTTAAACCTTACCCTAATTATAATCACTAAGACTAACCCCAATACTAACCCTAACTCTAACCCTAATTATAGTCCTAACACTAACCCTAACCCTAATTTTAATTATAATTATAATCACTAATTATAATCTTTAACCCTCATGCTAATAATAATTAATGTTATAACCCTAACCCTATCCCTATTCTAGCCCCAACCCTAATCCCGACCAAAACCCTAACTCTTATAGCTATCATCACGTACTATGTTTAATTACAATCTTAACCCTAACCTCAACCCTAATCATAATTATAACTCTAACCATAACCCTAACCCTAATTTTATTTATAATTAATAATTATAATCTTTAACCCTAACCCTAATTACAATCACTAAGATTAACACCAATCCTAACCCTTACCCCAACCTTGACCTGATAATGACCCAAAACCTAACTTTATATCTAACCCTAACCCTGACCCTAACAACCCTAATCCTAACCCAAACCCTAACTCTTATATTTATCATCACATATTATCTTTCATTAGAATCTTAACCCTAACCCTAATCCTAATTATAATTCTAACCCTAACCCTAACCCTAATCCTAACCCTAATTTAAATTATAATCTTTAAACCTTACCTTGATTATAATCACTGACTAACCCCGATACTAACCCTAACCCTAACCCTGATTATAATCCTTATAACCCTAACCCTGATTATGGCCCTAACCATAACCCTAATTTTAATTATAATCTTTAACCCTAAAGATAATTATAATTATAACGCTAACCCTAATTATAATTCTAACATTGACCCTAAACCCATTCTAGCCCCAACCCCAATCCTAACCCAAACCCTAACTCTTATAGCTATCATCACGTACTATCTTTAATTGCAATCTTAACCCTAATCCTAATTATAATTCTAACCCTAAACCTAATTTTATTTATAATTAATAATTATAATATTTAACCCTTACCCTAACTACAATCACTAAGATTAACCCCAATCCTAACCCTTACCCCAAACCCTAACTGGAATCCTAAGTATAATACTAACCCTCATTATAATTATAACCCTAATGCTCATTATACTCGCAACAATATAAATTAATAATAATAGTATATTATAATATTATTACACAAATGAATAGAAAATAATAATAATATTACATATTATTGCAACAAACATTAATAATATAATATTATATAGTTCTATTTTGAATTTTTTATTGTTTCTCTGTGACTGCTACTAGCTTATATATATTTGATTTTAATCACATATATATATAATATGCCGAGAGATATCCTTCTCGAGGCACCTATTTTTATCATGTGCCCCGAACTCCAATAGGCGCCTCGAGAAGGATATCTCTCTACGTATTATAAATCATAAAATACATTCATTCCAATAATAAGATCATTTAGACAAAGCATTTCAAAAATGAAATCAATGCATGGTAGAATAAATATTCATTCTAATCATAAAGCATCAAATATGTCCATTCCAACAATAAGACAAAAGATATCTTACTCCAAAAATAAAACATAAAAGGTAGCTTATTCCAATAATAACAAATAAAGTTTATCCATTCATAAAATATATTCATTCTCACAATAAATCATAAAATGTGTCTATTTCAACAATAATGTGTTAAATGTATTCATTTCAATAATAAGGTCTAAAATAAAACATAAAAGGTAGCTTATTCCAATAATAACAAATAAAGTTTATCCATTCATAAAATATATTCATTCTCACAATAAATCATAAAATGTGTCTATTTCAACAATAATGTGTTAAATGTATTCATTTCAATAATAAGGTCTAAAATGTATGATTTCCAACAATAAGTTATAAAATATATCCATATCAACAATTAAAAATATAAATCATAAAATATATTCATTACAACACTAAGACGTAAAATATAATATTTCTCAATAATAAATCTACATCAAATAGAATAAATATACATTCTAATAATAAAGCATAAATTATGTCTATTCTAACAATAAGACAATGTTTGTCCATTCAATCACTAATTCATAAAATATATTATTTCTCAATAATAAATCTACATCAAATAGAATAAATATACATTCTAATAACAAAGCATAAATTATGTCTATTCTAACAATAAGACAATGTTTGTCCATTCAATCACTAATTCATAAAATATATTCATTTTGACGATAAATCATAAAATGTATCCTTTTCAACAACATGGTGTAAAACTTATGATTTCAAACAATAAATCATAAAATGTACATGTATTGCAATAATAAGTCAAATAATTTCATTCCAACAATAGATCATAAAATATGTCAATATCAACAATAAGACACAAGTCATAAAATATATTAATTACAACTAAACATAAAAGATACTATTCTTAATAATGAATCAACACCATATAGAATGATTATTCATTCAAATCACAAGCGTAAAATATATCTAACTTTAAGACGAGATATTTTATTCCCAAAAAAAGCATAAAAGATATCGTATTCCAATAATAAGACATAAATTTTATCCATACAAACAATAATTCATAAAATATATTCAATCAACAATAAAGCAAGTTGTGCAACCATTGACACCATCTTCCAAGCTTGTGCCACAATGGGAGCTTTGATACAGGTTAAAGATGCATTAAAAATTATTAAAAGTGATTTTTTTTGTCACTTGTATTTGTGTACATTATAATAAACATGCATGCAAAATGTGAAAGCATCAATTTTAAGTGATTTACAATTTCAAATGTCTTGGAATACTGACAGTTAATTTAAGTAGCAGATTATATGACAAAATACCTCACCAAGATGTGGTCTAATATGACCGTAGTAATTTCAAATTTGATGGTGTTAATTCCAGCCAGGGAGCCAATGAATATCACGAGCAGCACTTCACAATTTCATATTCAAAACATAAGAAATTATAAAACAAAACTGAAAAAAATCTTACTTGCGGTGCCAGTGCCATGACAACCTTATAAACTTTGAAACAAAAGCTTTCATCTCTTGGTAGGCTCTAATCCTCATCATGAGAAAAATTTAAAAAATAATCAATAACAGAACTGCTCAAGACATTGTTCTTTTTTAACATTCTCCAGGCTCCTATGCTTATTTCTCATACCCATATTTGAGGAGTGTCTTTCAGTTCCTACATACAGTTGGCTTGCATAACATATATAGAGAGAGAGAGAGAGAAGCAAAGATAGTGCGTTGGTAACAGCAACACAGTTCCTTGTATTTTGAAAAGAGGCTACATCTCAAGTCAAGAAAAATAGCATCAACAATTGGGGTAATGAAAACAGAGAGGGTGCATGGGAATAGAAGCAAGAGGAAAAAGACAGACAAATTGCCATTCTCAAAAGTGCGAGTTTCTTCTTCTTTTTGCAGGACAGCCAGGGTAGGAAGTGTTTAGTCAGATGGAAAAGACTTGGCATTTGAAATTTTGTGCAGGCATATAGAAGAAGTGATTACCATGGTTTAGAAAGTATTTCTTACTTGTCAAGTTCATGAATGTGACAATTGAAACAGATGAGACTGTATTCCTGAGGAAAGTATAGCTATTTCTATCTACAAGTCTGAAAAAGGAGACCGGTCAGCTACAGCAGATAAGGAAGACTTAGTTCTTTCATTTTTCCTTATAAATGAATATTGTAAAATTGCCCTGAAACTGATATTTTCTAGCCATTATGATTAGTGAGTAGGGTTTCAAACTGATATTTTCTAGCTTTTCTGATTACTCTGGCTTTTTTTATTACTGTAACTATTGATTGGGAAGCAAAATGTTAATTTGTGATAACTCAGAGGGATTAATAACAGAGTCAAAACTGACATGTGAAGATCCATCTCGATAATCTAAAAGAAGACAAGCAAACAAACTAGAAGTTTGGAGTCTTCAAATAAATGAAAACCTTGATACTGTAAATCCCCTTTATGTATAGTCAATGATACCCAGTCTTAAAATATGTAATGTTCCTACAATATGCACATGAACCATAATAGGTTTTAGCTAGTACCTACCTAAGATTTGGTAGAATCAACTATAAGTCTGTGCACTCACAAAATTTGAGTAATACATAGCTACTCGAATAAATTATATCATCAAACTAAAAGCCCTCCACTTAATCCCAATTTTTACAACTTTCAATAATACATATGTATCGAGGGCATTGAACTCAAGCTCAGGTGCCCAATTAAAACTATGTTCTAAGCTAAGCAAGACGGGCCAGCATTCACCACTGAAATTTTTAATCAAGATAGAGACAGTCTATGATTGCAGCTTGATTGAATTTTGTGGAAGATAATGCACTACAAGACTAAGTCAATCAAAAGTGCATCAATAAATTTACTAAATCAAACACAATGAATTAGGAGGGGCTGGCACGTTTTGCAATGGAATACAACATGCAATGAAGTAAAAATATATCTGGGTATTTTTTACAATGTAACTTGGAAAACTATAGCATAAAAGGCTGGTATATTGCTTACAAATACAACAAAATTGTTCGAAAAGAGAAAAGAAATCTCCACGTTAATGGCAAGTTGCTAATTGACAATATGTTCTTGCAGGGAAAGTTGGAAATAGCTGGAAGACAGCACAAAACATTAACAACAGTTGGGATAGATGATAAGCTCAATCCCAAATTCATGTATCGTTTTACAATCACCCTAATGGTAGACTAATTGTTCTGAGCATGGATGCTTGGATGGTTCAGCATATCATCTCAAGCAGATTTGAACAGCAGATGGGCAGACTATGCAAGACCAGACGGATGGAATAGTGAGGACTTTCCCAATTAAAGAGAAATGCAATTGATACTTCACATTAATTGAATTTTACTGAAATCATTACTGGGAACAAAATTGTTTATTTATACTATCCTAAAACTAAAATCACCACTAGCAAGTCCAGATCTAATTTCTGTAATCATACATCTCAGCCTATTCAAAGGTTCAATTACAGATAGTCGCTATTTGGGTTTGAATATGTCTATAGTTTAGATAAACGATTTAAACAAAAAACCAATCACCCATTTTTTAGCCTTTATGCTCTGCTACATTATCCTGACCTTATTCCATCTAAGCAATCGTACTAATTATGTATTTGTGGATCAGATCCTGACATGTTGGAGGTAGGAAATGGTAATGTGAGCAGAGAATACCATTCTCATATTTAAATTTACTTAAGAGCCATTACTAGAAAATAACATATCAGATCTGGACCGGGAAACATGGAATTTGTTGTGGTATAACTGAAGAAAGATCAGTAAACAATGTTATCCACACTGAAGAATTAAACCCCTCAAAATATGTTCTATTTCATTAATGGGAACACTATTATGACTGAAACATGTGTTATTAACTATATATTGAATGATGATGATAAACAATTTGAAATTCCATTTCCTCTTAATCGTGATTGTAGGCACCATTGCTTATTGGAAGTGATGTGAGATATATTGCTCCAAGGACGAGAGATTCTTGGCAATGAAGTCAATCAACGTAAGATGCTTTTTAATTTAGGCCCACTAGAATGGTGTGCATCTAGGTCTATATTCTAATTAGTTCTTCAAGGATCACTGGAGTAAATGGGTTGGATTTAATTTTGATTTTTTGAATTTAGGCCCACTAGAATGGTGTGCATCTAGGTCTATATTCTAATTTAGTTCTTCAAGGATCACTGGAGTAAATGGGTTCGATTTAATTTTGATTTTTTGAAGTATTCCTAATCTGACATTATCTCACCAATGTTCACCACAATAAAATATTTAAATGTCCCACTTTTCAGACCAAAGGAAGAAGATGAGAACTGACCTTTCAGATGTCGAATTCGCCTCCCATCCTCTTTACAACTATTTATTGTTGACCATATTTTTCATCAATTCCACCAAGAGAAAAGAGGGAGTAGGAAGAGAATAACCTAGCTGAATCTACCACAACACAATTTTCACAAGAAATCAGTAAATCATAAACAATCTAATATCTAAACCAATACAACAACATTCATAAATCCATTCCCAAATTTAAACCAACAAGATCCATACCAGCAGATGGAGTAGTACGCAAAATTCATAGTAATGGAGATGAACTCTACTGCAGGCCTAAAATTAAAGGATATGGCCTAGTCTAAGGAGATGACTTGGTAACTGATACAGAGAATATGACTGTGAACCGGTCAATAAGACTGCAGCAGTCTAACCACCCAAGCCTTCCTTCTCATCCGACACGACATGTCTGGTAAAAGAAAACAACCCTGCTCCATGAACAAGGCCCTGTGACAGACAATGGAGGACATAATATGAGTGAATGACACCCTTAATATTTCTGTAAAGGATTTTAAATCTGCACAACACTATTAGGACCGATATGGCCTCCCTATCAAGGCTGCATATAACAAGTTAGCACCCAAGAAGAAACACTAACAGAATAAGTGATATTAATCTCTACCCTTGTATCTGGTTTAGTCATCAGGGTGGAGGGCAGGATGGGCTGGTGGCTAGGTCGTTTAGATATATTATAGAGTTAGTTGTTTCAACTAGCCCTCAAATTATAAGTGCTATTAAGACTTCATTTTGTTTGGTAGTGAAGGTTTTGCACAGATAGCCAATTTGACTTTTGTCTGTAAGCCTATTTAATCGGCACAATTACAATGCAATTGTACTGCTTGTTTTGTGGCTTTGGTTCTGCTTAAATCATTTACTCTGACAGTCTCCAGTTTTATTCATTTTTGTGATTTTCGTCTTTATTTCAGTGAGGTATACTGGCAATTTTTATCCTTTAATCTTTTTTAATAAACTTTGTTACGAAATTCATCTCTTATATCAACTTAAAGTCTGATTTGTTATTTGTGTTGATACAGTCTTGATGGGTTTAAACGCAGCCAAGGAATTAAAAATAGTAAAACAAAAGGACTTAATTGTTTCAATATAAGAATGCCTTCAATATTTCATCATTCATATGCAGTGAAAATTGTCCACTGCAGATGCTGGAGCAAACAGTTGGTAATTGCAAAGGATGGTCAGAGAGCAGATATTCTTTGCTTCCGCATTTCTTTAAGTCACAGGTTTCTAAATGGTACATTTCAGTACAGAGAGTTACATGAGATTGTAGAAGTGGTAGCAAAGAAACTTGAAGAGGAAGTAGAACCAATGAATAGAGTAAATCACAAGATGACCCGTAGAATTGTCAGTAGACTATCTTCAGGATTGGAGGTACAGAAACTATGTGCCATGGGCATAGAAGAAGTAGATGCTATGCTCTCTTGGGTATCCCAAGCAAGCACTAATGTTTATATCAGAGATAACGCACTCCATGGAATAGAATTTGTTAGGCAGGTGAGTTATATAGTCTTTTTAATAGCAAAACCTTTTCTTGATTAAGCTGGAACAGTTTTTCTCTGTTTCTTCAGATTGTAGAATATATTATTTGTAAGGATAGTTTGTATGTATTAGTTGAAGTGGACATACATTATTAAGGAACTTTGGCATTCCTAGCAATATTTAGCCGTATCTTTTTCAAATTACCAAATGCATATCTGACCTTTGTTCTATTGGCAACAGGTGATTTGGTTCCTATTGCTTCAAAAATTGAATTTGATGATATCTCATCAGCATCTGTTGTAATTGTCTTAAATGAGCTTGACATAATTCATCAAAAGATGTTATTCAACTGAAAGTGGAGACCCTGAAGATGCATATGGAGACTCAGTTTCTGCCCTGGATGAGGAACATAGTGGTTGAAACAGGTTTGATGCAGACTTCTTGTGTTCAAGCGGATTCACAGAGATTCAACAAATTCAAGTGATAAAAAAAAGGAGAAGGAACTTCCTAAAAGTGATCATGAAAATCATTCTAAGGTTACACTGTTAGAGGAGACTTGCAACGATAATGAGGTCAGCATGCCCTCTTGAAATGAAATGGATGTAGTTCCTTTTGATTGTTCACATCCGGTAATTCCTATCAGCGTATGCAAAGAGAATGGCACTGGAAATGGAATCTCAAGAAATGGTCATCAAAACCTAATGGTAATTCTGAGAATTGAGCTGTAAATCCAATCAAGGAAGTGGCTGCCATAGAGCCACAAATTGGTGGCTCAAGCAAAAGGTCCAACAGATATGGTGACTTACACAACTGTGACAGGACTCTCCCTAATGCTGTTCGTAGTTCCTCTCTGGATTCACCTGGTTCCTTGGAGAAAAATTGTAAATATTGTGTTAAGATGATTCGTTGGTTAGAATGTAAAGGTCATATACAGAAGGAATTCCACATAAAGTTTCCTACATGGTTCAGCTTACAAGAACATCTCAGGGCAAAGAATAGTCTGTTTTTGTTGACACCATGTCTGATGATCCAGCCTGATGCTCCAGCAAGCTTGGCTGGACAATTGATTGATACTTTCTCCAAGGCACTTACAGCAAGAGGACATAAGTTTTACATATTGGATTTTGCAGCAAGCTGTGGCATTGAATATGACTGGAAACTTTCTTGTTCCTTATTTTTTTAAGATTTTTTCAGTCATTGGAGTATTCCCTTAATAACTGCTAGATTTTAACAAAGCATCAGGTCACTCTCATTGTATAGTAAATTCTCTCATGTAATCATTATAGATGATTTGTCTATTTGAAATTATAACCACCACCATCATTGGCAATGGATTCATCCAAGACACTCTCTAGACATGATACTTATTTTTTCCCATGCATACTGACATGGCCATGGATGAGAGCTATTTCATTACTTGAATTTCTAATTTTAAATTAAGAATCTAGTGGAGCCAGAACGCTTATTGTACATTTCTTTTCACTATTTATTTTTGTATGTTGATGATTTCCTCAATGGTTACTCTTGCTTGTAGAATACAGTGGCATAGACATAACACTGTAAAATGAGTTTAAGAGTGATTTGCATGTGATGATATGAATTGTGATAGATCGATCAAGTAATCTATAAGTTGTTTCCAGCTTGGTTTTACTTTTTTCTAATTCAAATATGAGGAAGATATAATTTTAGGAGGCTGGTTTGAAGGTTGAGTATTTAAAACTGAATAATGGACCATAGCAGTGCAGTAATATTGCATTAGCTTCTCATGTTGTAATTTCTATGTCTCTTCATTACAGAATCTGAGGAGTGTTGTGACCTAATCACACATCACCCCATCCCAGATAGGAACCCCCTAGCTTTTAGGCCCTTTTGGTTGTTTGGTCTTGGTTTTTTTTGTGGGTTTTCAGTTTTGGTGGCAGTCTCGTCAGTCTCTCCGCTTTGCTAGTGTTCCAGGGTCATTTTGATTTAGTCTGCTTTTCGTTTGAGCGAGTTTGGTGAAGTCTAGGGCCTGTTTTGTCTTTTTAAGGGTTTCTGCCTTCTGTCCTATATTTTAGGGGTTTCTGTTAGGGTTTTGGAAAAACTGAACATATGACTAGAATCAAGACCCTTCAAGGAACCTCCCAGTAAAATTTGAGCCAAAACGGAGCAACTTTCTATTTTTAGAAAGTTCCTATTTTTTAGGGATTTTACAGTCTCCCGGAATGTCATCATTTTGCCAAAAATCAAACTTACTATTTTTAGTAAGTTTCTATTTATAGTAAGTCATTCTTGTATCTTGTCTAGGGGTCTAACGTTGGCACTTTAAAGGTTTCTATTTTTTTTGTTCTAACAAGACCATTCGGGCAAGGTGACAAAGATCACGCATTTGCAACTATTTCTAATTCCGTAAAGTCAAAAAGCAAACAGAGAAAGCCAGAAGATGGTTGAGTGTTGGAAGCCCACTCCTGAAAAGGAAAGCTCGGGAAATTTCTCTAAGTTTGGAAAAATCATCCCAAATTCTTATATGGTAGTGTTGACGTGTATTTTGTACACTATCAAACACAAAATAAAATACCTAAGGGTACCTTATCCTCTCTTGAATAAAGCCTCTGATTGCTGAAGATATCGCAAAAAAGGATCAATCAGGATGACTCCAAGGTTCTTCGTTGTAGGATCTCTACGTGTGGATAAGCTCTCTGTGGTATGATGTGATTTGCTGGAATCACAAGGGGACTTACATTTGATGATTGAACGTCTGATCTGCTTTGAATATTGCTGGAACACGGGATTTTACTGCCTTAGATTAAAAAAAAGGAAAAAAGACGAGGGCGAGAAAAGGATCTAATCCTAACACTAAGAATGTAAGAGCAATGAATGATCTTTGATGAAATTCTAACTAAGTCTTGTTTTGACATCCCAGGACCATCTCCACAAGGTTAGTGCGATCTTCGAAGGAAAGCTTTATGATGTTCAAATCATCACTGCAGGCATAGACACCATCAGGTTGATGCATATCAATGAAGAAGCGACAATTGAAGTTAAGCTTAAGCTGAATGATTCCAGTTGACTACACAAGGCAAGTCTGCAATCAACAAACTGCTAGTAGTATGGATGTACGAATTTCACCATCAATCAAACACATTTCTTCCACTCATCTAATAACACGAAATCAAATACGAGAAGTATAGAGACCATGCAAATTGTCGAATCGACCCATAAATTTCACCATTTCTTCAATGAAGTTACAAGTCTTTTACAACATCTTGGCAACAATCTTTGCCTTCTCTCTCTACTCTAATTGCTATTCTATCAACTAGCTAATCACCTTCTAACTACTCTCTATTCACTAACTCTATTCTATTAGCCTTTACAAATGAAATGCCAGGGCCTATATAGTGCCCACAATACAATTCGATGGCCAAGATCAATTTGAGATCAATGGCCAAGATTCACTAATGAAAACCCTAATTAGGGTTTGTTTCAACCATTACATAACATTTAATGCTCGACCAATGAAATAATTGTATTGCTTGGACACATGTCCTCTCTGGAAAATTCCACCAATGGATAGCCGGGGTAGGTACATCGAAGTTTGTGCCACCTTCCATGAGTTAGGTACATTGAATCTAGACATGCTGAGGTGGACCAATCCGACTGGAGAAGTGATGACTAGGATGCCACCTTGTCTGACACTTGTAACTTGGTAGATATTCGATTTGATGTTGTTGAGAAGCTAGCTTTAATTAATTCATCTGGAACTATCTGCTTCTTCAACGAACCCT
This sequence comes from Cryptomeria japonica, assembly GCF_030272615.1. Classification (NCBI taxonomy): domain Eukaryota; kingdom Viridiplantae; phylum Streptophyta; class Pinopsida; order Cupressales; family Cupressaceae; genus Cryptomeria; species Cryptomeria japonica. The sequence goes on from NC_081413.1 coordinate 168,628,481, forward strand.
TTGCTCTGACTTCTTTTGTCTCTGATTTGCAGGATGTTGATGTACCTCGTCTTGGAATGTTGGATTGGAAGAGGTCGCCCTTGATGATGTGAGTCCGAAGAAAGCCATCCTTGTCGATGCTGGATCGAAGAAGGTTGTCCTTGTTGATGCTAGACTGGAGGAGGTTGCCCTTGATGATGTTAGTCCTTGCTTGATCTTCTTGGAGGAGACCGTCCTTGATCTCGGTTGATTTTCCTTGAGGAGAGTCTTCCGACTTGTAGATTTTTCGAGCTTGGGAGTCGCCATCTTGATACCTACACAACATTTCACAATTAATAGTATATCTTGAAGTGTAGAAATTAGGATTCAAAAGGAAGATTTAAGATTTTAATTAGGAAACTTCATGATAAATCTTTGAGTTATCATTTCCTAATTAACTACGCAACTTTCAAAAACTTGAAGTTCAAAATTCAAAATTTCAACATTGGGACTAGGATGATCTCGCCATACCTCCACTTGAGAATTAATTCTAAAAAATGATGCAAAAATAAGGAGAATTCGCTAGGCAAAATGTAGATTGAAGTCCTTCCTTTAGCAAAATGCGCCTCCTTTAATCTTCTCAAGCATCAACTCCACCACCTTAAGCCTTTAACACTTAGGATAATTTGCTCCAACTAGACCAGATTTCGCACCTCCTTCCTTGCTCCTCAAATCGCACTTGAAATAATGAATGAATGATGATTAAAATTGTTCAAAATACCCCCCATTATATAGGGCGCTCACCATTTCATCTCCCCATAGGCCAACTTGGCAAAATAGGCCAAAAAATAAATAAATTTGCAAAAAAAAAACAAGAGGCCGACCTAATAAAATGGATAAAAATAATACTTCAAGCGCTCCTTTTTCAATTTTAATTTAATAAAAAAAAAAAATTTCGATTTTCTAAGGCTCAAAATTAATTTATTAAATGCCATGCGCCTTTATTAAATGCCAATTTAATTTAAATTTTTCAAATATTTCGAAGTTAATGATTTTGGCATTTCATGCGATTTGGAGGATGTCAACGTTGGGATATGGCAAAAATAAAGAATGCACATGTTAAGCGCTTTGGTCCCTTGGAGAGGGACAGGAGCACTTTTTCATTTTTAGGCTAGGATTCTCAATTTTTGAAGTCAAACCTTTGTTCACCATGCTTTAGAAGTCCTTTCCTATCTCACACAACTTTGCCTTAGCATAATCTCGGAGGGAATTAGTTGTTTTCATAAAAAGTGCTCTGGTCTTTCAGTGAGGGACGAGAGCACTTTTGAGTCCATTGCATGAATTCTTGATCACATTAATCTTCAATTTACCCTCAAGGCGTAGAATATCATATTTCACTCCATCTTGAGCCTTGGTAATAAAAATATCCTTTCAAAATGCAAGGTAAATGGTCATGTTTGAAAAAAGCGCTCTGGTCCCTTAGTGAGGGACGGGAGCACTTTTGCAAGTTGTCGTCAAAATTTGCAACTCTCGCATCTCAATTCCACCTCAAAGCATTTTAAACATCCTTTCAAACTTGCGCCTTGGCCGCAATTTGTCCAAAATTGGCGAGAAAGGTGAGATAACATGTTAAGTGCTCTGGTCCTTCAGTGAGGGACGGGAGCACTTTGCCTTGGTCCCTTGGTGAGGGACGGGAGCACTTTTTCAATTTCAAGCTTATCCGTCCTTTGCTAGCTTCCCAAATTATCTTCAATGGGCTAATCATGTCCTCTTCCATTCATTTCAATCACAAACTTGCCTTGGCCTTGGAGGAAATTCACACCTTTTGGAAAATCGCTCTGGTCCCTTGGAGAGGGACAGGAGCACTTTTTGTAAAATCGCTTTGGTCCCTTGGAGAGGGACGGGAGCACTTTTTGCATCTTGGTGTATTTCTTTGTTCTTTTAAAAGTTCAATCGCGTCCAAGGCATAAAACATCCTCCGTCCTTCCCATCCAAGTCAAGTTTTGCCATAAAATATCAAACAAAGAAGAGAAACTTGAAAAAGTGGCATGGTCCTTCAGTGAGGGACGGGAGCACTTTTTATCATTTGGGTTGATTTACTCCTTTGTGAACCGCTTAAATTATATTCAATGGACAAAACATGCCTCCCTTAACCTCTTCAAATCATAAAATCACCTTAACCTTGCAAAGATAGTGCTAATTTGAAATTCAGTGCTCTGGTCCTTCAGTGAGGGACAGGAGCACTTTTTGCCCTCCAAGCCAAATTGTATCACTTTTCACCTCGAAATTCCTTTGCTAGAGAAGATTTCATCTTACTTCACGCTATGAATAAAAGTTAATGTCCAAAAGAGGTCTAAAATTGTGCATATAAAGAAAAGTGCTCTGGTCCTTCAGTGAGGGACGGGAGCACTTTTTACCTTCTAGGCAAAAACTTCATCATTTCATTGTTTTCAATCAAGTCTGGATGCTCTATCATGTTCGTTTCGTCCTTCAAAATTCAAAATTTCGCCATTTCGCCTTTGTCCTTCAATGAGGGACGGGAGCACTTTGCCTTGGTCCCTTGGCGAGGGACGGGACCACTTTTTCCTTCAACCTTCAAAATTCACCATTTTTGTGCCTTCAAAATCTTCAAAAGTATCAAGTCATGTCCAATTATCATTCCGGAAGACCCTGCACAAAACAAAATAGAAAAGTCAGTGACAAATATGCATAAAATAACATTTGTGCTCTGGTCCCTTGGTGAGGGACGGGAGCACTTTCGTCCTTTCTGGCTAAAATATTCAAAATTTAGGTCTCCAATCATTTCACAAGGCAGAGTTAGGTCATCTTCAAGGCCCGGAATCAGTTAGCAAGCTCTCGCAAAATCAGAAATTGCACTTAGAATGAAATTCGCCATGGGCCTCCAGTGAAGGATAGGAGCACTTTCTCTATTTCAGGCATCATCTTGCCTCCGAAATTTGATCAAAATTTACCTAGGCAAGAATACACAATTTCATCTTCAAAATGCTAACACTTAGACAAAATTTGAATTTTACCCCAAAAAAATTCCCGAATCTAGACCTAACCTAGGACATATCTGACTTCCTGACAGACTCACCTTATCGACTCAATCTCAATCCTCGGGAGGACGCTTAATAACTTTCAAAATTTGACTGGACTCAGCTTGAAAAATATCCAAAAGAAACCCCTAAGGTTTAGCCCTAGCCCAGACAGACAACTCACTCATTCAAAACCCTAAAAGCAAAGAGAAGAACAAGCAAAACAAAAGCGAAAAGAGGGGGTCCCCATTTTAAATGGGGCGATGTGTGAAAACGTCACAACAGGTAGGATGATCCGGAAGGGGCTCAAAATCCATTCAAGTCTGGAAGAAACATGGAAAGGTAAAATTCCTCCTCTAAGGCAAAATTCCGCCCCCGGCCAAGGAAATGCACCAAAATGAAGGTCTCATGGAGGATTCACAAATTCATTGAATCCTCCACCAATGAGAAAATTCTGCCCTACTCCTCAACTGAGCGCCAAAACACACAAGGCGTGGAGGATTCACAAATTCATTGAATCCTCCACCAATGCAAAATGCCGCCCTATTCCCCATGAAGGCGCCAAAGTTGATGCATCATGGAATTCATTCCATAGCCAAGAATCCCTCCCTAAGTCAAAAATCCACCCTAGGAGTTTTAGGGGCGCCAAATTGAGGTGCTTGTGGAAATCATAAAATACAGTGAATCCTTAGCCAAGGCAAAAATCCGCCCTAGGAGTTGAGAGGGCGCTCAAGGAGAGGTGTCGTGGAAAAGTGCAAAATGAAGAAATTCCACGCCCAAGTCCAAATAGCGCCCAAAGGGAGTGAAGGGCGCCAAATCCACTAAGGCATGGAAGGAGGTAAAAGTCATAAAATCCTTCTCCGTGGCATTTTAGCGCCCAAGAGGGCTTAAGGGCGGCAAACTTAGGTTGTTATGGAAAGAAGAAAAACGATGAGGTTCCTTGCCTAAGTGTTCCTAGCGCATAGGCATAAGGTGAGGCGCTAAAGTGAACGTTCCAAGGAAAGATGCAAAACTTGTGAAGATCCTTGACAAAGTGCCATTAGCGCCCAAGAAGGAACAAGGGCGCCAAACATGATGTGCCATGTATAAGTCAAAAACGCCAAGTTCCTTGATAAGGTGAATCCAGCGCCCAGGTAACAGAGGTAGGTGTTAAAGTTAAGTTGCCATGGAAAATGAAGAAAGTTCAAATTTCCTTGTCTAGTGGAGAATAGCGCCTAGGAGTGATGTAAGGCGTCAAAATGGTTAAGGTAAGAAAAATCAAGGAAGTGAAGAAATTCCTTTACAAAGTGAAATCCACGCCTAGGATTGAAAATTCAGAAAATCTTCTAAGGTATGGAAAGTCAAAGGGTCAAGGAGGAATCGAAAGTGAAAATCCCCTCGGGCAAATTTTTGAAATTTCTATTTTTAGACACCGAATCTTGTCAGAATGTGGAAAATTTTATAGATTCGGAATCATGGTGAATTTCTCTATCCAATGAACCTGGCTCCTAATTTTTAGGGGAACCCCTAAAAAATAGGGGATGTTGAAAAGGGCGTGAAAATTCCTTCAGAAGCAGAAGCAGAAGGCAACAAGTTAGAATGAAATCAAGCAAATCTTAAAAAATCCTTCAATTTCCCTCCGAAATTTGAAAGAGTGGAAGTTAATGAGTTGGCGAAGAGAATCTTCCAAGTATGAGGCATGGCTTAGTGCATTTAATGAAACTTCTAAATTCGAACTCACTCACAAGGGAAGTTTCTTTTGCATGGCGCAGTGATTGGGAAAGTATGACGCATCATAAATTCAATTGCTAATTTGATGCCTCCTAACTTAGCAGGACGTTTTGAAGGATTCTATATAAGCATGGAAAGACATTTCATTTCTCACGTGCAGGATTCAGGAAAGAAGAATTGGAGAAGTGAAGAGAGGTCATACTTAGTCTTTGTTTTCTTCATTTCCAAGGTGCTTTTCAAGATGGCAGAATCAAGCAAGGCAGCTACCCTCTCCAGGCAGGCATTGATCAAAGCAAAAATGAAAGGTTTCCTTCCTCATTCTCGGTTGAATTCCAGATGGGAAGAAATCCGCGATACTAATTTGGGCACATTCAATCTAGTTGCATTCAAGATTAGAATGTTCGGGACAACAGGGCATAGTCCATCACCAACAACTGTCAAAATTGTCAAGAGCAGAATTGTTGCGGCAGCTGGTTTTCCTCTACTATTCAGTGTCCAGACTTGATCCTGGAGTGTGCAGAACATTATAATTTGGAGCGGAAGACAATCTCAACATCAAATGGCAAGTTGTTGGCAACATTGACTCTGAAGTCAAATGGTGAGGCTTTCGGAATTCCTTCGCACTATTCCATGACATACAAGACCAGCAGCGGAGCTAAGGCAGTATATGAAGCAAGTCCAGCCAGGTGTGCTGATTTGATTAATAAGCAATGGTTGGTGAAGCCTAGGATGCATGCCTCCAAGATGCCAAAGACTCACTATCTTTGAGTTCAAGCAGGAGTATGTGGACTTGATAAAGATACTGAGCAGAGTAATGGGGTGTTCACATTCTGTGAACTTTGAAACCTGGATGTTCTTCTACATAGGCGAGATCATGAATGCAAATGAGCTAATTGACTGGGCCAGATTGATCAGTCATTACTTGCACAAGCAGTTGAAAAACTTAAAGAAAAAAGGTATCAGTCCTTTTTCATGAGCTCCTACTTGTTCTATATGCTTGCGCGAAGGGGAGGATTTGATGATCTGTCAGCAAGAGGAATCATGGGTTGCGGGCCAACACAGCTGAAAGTACATGAGTGTTATCCCCAGCTACATCTTCACAATGTTACTTCTTACAGGTTGACAAATGACACCTTCACTATGTACTTGACACAACTTATGCAGAAGAAGTTGCACGTAAGGATGTCGCCGCAAGCAAGTGCCCTGGTCCAAAAGTATGGAGCTACATTCTTGCAATTTCCTAAATTCACCTACATCAGGATGGATTCTCATTTCAATCATACAAATTGTCAAGATATCCATCAGACAAGCTCGTATTGTTGGAGCTCATGAGATAGTTAACCGCCTATGATCAATTGCAGAAGAAGAAGAAGAAGCAATCAATTGAATTCTCAGTTGTCTTGGTTGACTTCATGGAAATATGCCCAGGCTTGGAGGCCACTGAGAGTGCAGCGGGGGAATTGGCATTCTATCGCCTGCCATTTTATACATCCAGGGCTCAGTATGATCCTTACCGCCAAATCAGGAAGGTTGCTGGCATCAAATTAATACACAAGTTTCACTTAGAAGATTATTGGGCAGGTGTCGAGGATGACCTTGAGGTCTAGAAGAAAATGCATTCTAGATTGCCCCTTGACACCATCAGGTTAAGTGAAATTTATCAAGTGTCGGATCAGGTTGAAGAGGATTCAGATTTGGTGCAACCTAAATTCGAGAAAGTAAAAGATCAGCCCATTCAGTTGCCAAATTGGTCAGAGCCCGAAATGGATGATTTGAATGTCTTGGCTAGACCAATGCTGAAATTCATCAAGCACAAGATTGACCGGCAGATAAGGAAGTTGACGGAAGGAAATGTTCATTTGACATATCGGCTAATGGGAAGTCTGGATTCCCACAGTGAGGCGACCGAAGGCTCTTCACAGGCCCAGGCAAGAGGGGAAGTCCGGATTGATAAAGGAAAAAATGCCCCAAAGAGACCAAGGACAGCAAGGAAGAAGGATATCCAGTAGGGAGTTCCACAGGAGGTTCAACAAGAAGTCCAACAAGAAGAACCTCCACAAAAGAGAGCAAGGACAGAGAGGGAGCATTCACCGGCGAGTTCTTCGAGTGTGCAGGAAGTGGAGATGTTTTCACATCTAGCAAGTCCACCTCCAGAGAACATTCCGACACCAGATATACTCAGCATTAATGCTTCACAAGAACACCATCAGCCAAGAAGTCAAAGACCAGAAAGTCCCTCACACCAGGAAGAGGCTCGTCAAGATAGCTTCGTGGAAGTTATCCTTGGCGAAATGGAAGAAGAGTGACAGGAGCAGGAGCATGTAGAGGTTCATAATTACTCCATCCCCACTCCAAATTGGTTGGTAGGAAGGCTGAGAAAGGAACCAGAAAAAGAAACTGATCCCGCCCGGGAATTGGAAGAATTGTTGAAAAAGATGGATCAGCCAGCAGAAAGGAAGGCTCCTCGGAAATTCTCCAAGGTTGTAAGGGAAGAGTCTGGATCCCGGACCTTGCACATTGTTGAGCTTGCAGTAGATAAAGACAGAAATGAAATCAGGCAGGAGGATTATGTTATCAGACAGATTGATCTTGGCCATGCTTCCACAGGTCAAGTAATGGGAGACTTTGAAAAATATTCCTTAGCCATGGGGGAAATGATGCTGAAATCAAAGGCGAAATGTAAGCGGCTAAGGGAAGAAAATAGAGCCCTATGCAAGTACATCAGGAGTTGACCCCTCAGGGAGGCAGGTCCTTCATTCACTCCTTCCTCCCTTCCTAAGGAAATTGTTGATGATGTGGTGTAATGTCCCCACTTTGAAATAGAATTTAATGGTAAATAATAATAATAAAATTATAATGCACAAGAATAAAAATTATATTGAAATAAAAATATAAGAGAATATAATTAAAATTTAATTAAGTAAATGACTGGTTAAAAGACATGGAAAGGAGAGTTGTGACTCCCTCAAATATGAAATAGAAAAGGGAAAAACCAAATGATGAATGCCATAATGAAAACCAAATATAATAAAATCATAAATTGCAAATACAATGGCTAAAATTCCAATCCATAATCCTTTTTGTGTACATTCATGTTTGGTAATACATAATTTATCAGTACTAATTACTGATTACTATTGACTAATTACTAGTTATTGGTTGTATATACTAATTACTAATTCATGATAATATTTACTAATTACAAATCAGTAGTTAATTACATCATACACTAATTTAAAATATACTAAATAGACATTTATACGAGTCTCCTATGATAAAAGAGTGTTAACAAAAACAAAATGAATGCTAATCAAAAGACAATTTGAAGTCACGATAACAAAAAGGGAAAAGCAGCGATTAAGGAGGGGGAGGATGTTGTTAGGTCCCGAGGACAACTGAGAGGGGCGGGGGGGAGGGGTGAATCAATTGTCTAAAACTTTAAACCAAAAACAACTTAATCAATTACTGCTTTAATACTGGTGAGACAGTCTGTTATACCGGTGGACAGATTTAACAGATAAATGCAATACCGGTAAAGATAAATGTATGAAACCAAAACATAAAATCATCCACAACACATGACATCAATATTTGTATGTGGAAACCCTGTAAGGGGAAAAACCACGATGGGAAACCTTACCCACAATCAGATGATACTACTGCAAATAGTAAGTGTACATAAATGGGGTTTGCACATGCAGAAAGGCCAAGCGCCTAGAGCTCACTGCTCAAACACAAATGGGAGTCACACTGACTACAATTTGGATGGTTAAGTCCAATAAGAATGTACTACTTGAAATAGCATCTTCATATGCTGGATTCAGTACCGGTGTAATGCTGATATGCCTTCACAAAACCCTAGCTTCACCTTCAAATGATGTCTTCGTGTATATCTCTGCTTGATCTCGCATATATCTTCACAATATACCTTCTTCACATTCCACACTTGATCTTACAATTAAGATCTTACATTTATACCATAACCTAAGACCAATTTTAGTAGGTGGGCTCTACAAGATATTACAATAAAAACATTTTACAAACAATATAATATTCGATGCAATAACCAATTGAACATGTCGACTTAATGCATTTACAACATTAATTAATCATCTCCATAGCATGCCATGCTGATCTGGAAAAGATAAGCCTGTCGGTGTAACCCTGGATAACCCTGAACCTATTTGCCGGTAAGAGCAAATATGCAAATATGAATATACCCATGATTAAATCTCCAAGATAAGATGTCCACACGATGTCTTCGACATTACCAAGTGTCTTTCATGCCATACCAAGTGCCGATGATCATTATATCCTGCCAGTGTACCATATACTAGTAACTGTGCAATAGTTACTTGCTTGCCGGTGAATGTTTGATGGCTCTCCAAAGTGCTTTTAGTAGGTGTTGACCTCAATGACAAAACCATACCAAAATACCAACAATCTCCCCCTTTGGCATTGATAGCAACACAAGATGGAAAAACCATCAAAGTGCCAAAATAGAAATGCCAAGTACCATAAACCAACAATCTCCAAAAAGATCATAACCAGAAATCAAGATCTCTCCTAAATAACAATCTCTCCCCCTTGGAGCAACATGTGATTTCCAAAGTTTTCCCATACCAATCTTTCCTCAAAAGATAATGTGTTTTTCCATAGATATCTCTCCCCCTTTGACATCAAATGCCAAAGTTACAACATACCAATTGTTTTATACAAAATACCAACCAATTTCACTATACCAACTACTCCCCCTGAGAAGTAGCTTCCTCATCAAAGCTGGAGTAAGAATATATCTCTGTTAATTCTGTCGGTTGATGACAGACATCAACTTTTTAAGTGTCTACCAGTGGGGATATGACCCCAAGTTGTTCTCTAAGATATTCAAAGGTCTACTTAGGCAAAGGTTTAGTGAAAATATCTGCAAGTTGTTCTTTAGTATTCACATAAACCAGTTGTATTTCTTTTGCTTCAACTTTTTCCCTTAGAAAATTCAGTTTGATAGAGACATGTTTTGTTTTAGAATGTAATACCGGATTCTTAGATGTATCAATTGCTGTTGTGTTATCACAATAGATAGTTATAGGTTCTTTGCATTTTGCCTTCAAGTCTTTCAACATTTTTTTAAGCCAAATTACCTATGTACAGTTAGTTGCTGCTGCAACATATTCTGATTCTGCTGTTGATAAAGATGTACAACTCTGTTTCTTACTTAACCAAGAAACTAATCTGTTCCCAAGAAAAAATGCTCCTCCGATGGTGCTTTTTCTATCATCAATGTCTCTTGCCCAATTTGCATTTGTGTATCCACATAATTCAAAGTTTTCATCTCTAGGATACCATAAACCAAGATTTGGGGTGCCTTGTAAGTACCGGAAAATCCTTTTTACTGCCGATTCATGATTTTCTCTGGGATTACTCTGAAATCTTGAAACAATACGTATTGCATTCATGATATCAAGTCTTGTTTGTGTTAAATACAGTAAACCTCCTATCATAGATTTGTACCTTGTTGGATTAACTGGTGTAGATTCATCTTTTAAAGATAGTTTGTCATTTGTAGTCATAGGTGTGCTTACTGATTTAGAGTTTTCCATCCCAAATTTCTTAAGTAACTCCTTTAAGTATTTTGATTGACTCAAAAATATACCTTTTTCAGTCTATGAAATCTGCAATCCTAAAAAGAATCTTACTTCACCAATCATAGACATTTCAAATTATTGCTGCATTTTAATAGAAAAGTCTTTACACAATCCATCTTCTCCTCCAAAAACTATATCATCAACAAAAACTTCAACAGCCAAGATGTCGTCATTAGTCACTTTATAGTATAAGTTACTGTCAGCATTACCTTTAGAAAAACCAATTTTCAAAAGATACTTATCCAATCTTGCATACCAAGCTCTTGGAGCTTGCTTCAATCCATATAGGGCTTTCCTTAACCTGCAAACCATATCTTTGTCATCTATCAAAAAAAATCCATCAGGTTGTTCAATATAGACCTCCTCTTCAAGATTTCCATTCAGAAATGCACATTTAATATACATATGATATACTTTGTAGTTCTTATGTGCTGCAAAAGCCAAAAATAATCTAACTGCCTCAATTCTAGCTACCGGTGCAAAGGTTTCATTGTAGTCAATTCCTTCTTTCTGAGAGTATCCCTTACACACTAGTCTTGCTTTATTTCTGATAACTTTACCATCTTCATTAAGTTTGTTTCTGAATACCCATTTGGTTCCAATTACATTTTTATCTTTAGGCCGGGGAACTAATGTCCAAGTATTGTTTTTCTCAATTTGTTCTAATTCATCTTCCATAGCTTTAGTCCAATACTTATCTTCACATGCCTCATTAACTGATGATGGTTCAATTTGAGAAATAAGACATACCTCTTCATTTGCCAATCTTCCTCTTGTCATAACTCCTTTGTATTTGTTTCCAATTATCTGATCTTCAGAATGATTCAATCTTATATACCGGGGTGTCTTTGCTTGTTGTTGTTCCTCAGTCACAATGGAGTTTTCAAATGATACCAGTGTAACTGTATCTTCACTCTGTACCGGTGGATTCAATGTAGGTTCATTTACTAGAATTTCTGTTGTCGGTTCAGAATCTATGTACCTTGAAGTACCTTTGAATTGTTCATCAATCTTTACATTTGTACTTTCAACAATTTTCTGCAATCTCTTGTTAAAACATCTATATGCTTTACTCTTAGATGAATAACCAAGAAATATACCTTCATCACTTCTAGGATCAAATTTCCCAATATACTCATCTCTTCTAATGTAGCATTTGCTTCCAAATATTTTGAAATATTTAAGAGTAGGAGTAATACCAAACCATAGTTCATGAGGTGTCTTACCGGTTTCACCTTTGATGTGAACTTTGTTGAATGTATAGACTGTTGTACTGACTGCTTCTCTCCAATACACGTGGTAAATTTACTTCTGATAACATACTTCTTGCTGCATCCAAGATAGTTCTGTTTTTCCTTTCAACAACTCCATTTTGCTGAGGTGTCCGGGGTGCTGATAGCTGTCTTCTGATTCCATTCACTTCACAGAATGTATTAAACTCTTTAGATGTGAATTCTCCTCCTTGATCTGATCTTAAACAATTAATTTTCTTACTGGTTTCATTTTCAACCATTGCTTTGAACAGTTTAAATTTTCCAAGTGCTTCTAATTTTTCTCTAAGAAAAGTAACCCAACACATTCTAGAATAGTCATCAATGATTAGCATGAAATATCTATCACCTTGTAAGCTTTTAGTTCTAGCTGGACCACATAAATCAGTGTGAATTAAATCAAGAGCATTATTTGATTTTTCAGGAATACTTTTGAAACTAGCTCTAACCTGTTTTCCAAATTGACATTCCTTACATATTGTATTCTGAGGTTTGACAATCTTAGGTAAATCTCTAACTGCCTTAGTAGTACTGATTTTTATTATGCAATCAAAGTTTACATGACAGAGTCTCTTATGCCATAACCAACTTTCATCTATATGTGCAATCAAGCATGTCTTTTCACTATTATTCAAATGAAAGATATTACCTCTAGTCTGATTACCGGTTGCAATTTCTAAGCCAGTTTTGTTCATGATTTTGCATTTTCCATTCTTAAATTGTAACTAAAATCCTTTCTCAACTAATTGACCAACACTCAAAAGATTATGTTTTAAACCTTCAACATAGTAGACATTGTCAGTGTTATGTTTACCATCAAGAGATATTGAACCCTTACTTCTGGTTTGACAAGCTTTGTCATCTCCAAATCTTACTAAGCCGCCATTGTATTCTTGAAAGTTTAAGAATTTACCTTTATCACCTGTCATATGATGTGAGCATCCAGAGTCAATTATCCATTCATCTTTTACCTCAATTTTAGCTGCCAAGGCTTGTTCTACCGGTTGCACTGCAGGTGTCGGTTGATCTTCTGTTATAGCAACAAAAACCCATCCATTGTCTGTCGGATCTTCTTCAGAATCATCAGTCACTCCTTCATCAGCTACATAACAAGTTTGTCCTTATTTTTCTTGAATCTGTATCTTTGATATTCAGGGTTAGGTTTGTATATCCTTCTAGCTTCTTCTCTTAGTCTAGCATGTCTATCAGGGCATCTTGAAGCCATATGACCAATCTTGTTGCAGTTAAAACATTTAAAGGGTACTTTACCTTCATACTTACTTCCAACTGGACCTTTAGGCATTTTTCTTGCAAATAGTGCTTCAAGTTCTTCAAGTTCTGTCCTACTTTCTTCAAGTTCTCTTGCATAAAAGGCTTTCCAATCAGATTTGTCAAATGATGATGCAGATGATATTGATGCTTTGAAAGCTAAATTTGTCTTTATAGTAGCAACAGGACCAAATTCCTTAATTTCAAAAGCTGAAAGTTTTCCAATCAGTGTATCCCTAGTTACTAATGTATTAGGCATTGTTCTTAATTCATTTATAGCAGTAACCTTCATTTTGTATGCCGGTGGCAGTCCTCTTAAAACTTTTGAAACAATTTCATCTTCACTTGGAGTTCCTCCACAACATTTTATACCTAAAACAATTTCATTTACTCTTTCCATAAAAGCAAAAAAAAATTCATCTTCTTCCATTTTCAGATTTTCATACCTGACCCGGAAGCTTTCAAGTTTTGCAATTTTGACTATGGAATCTCCTTCATTCAATGTTTCCAAATGATCCCAAATAGCTTTAGCAGTAGACCTATCTGATAGTCCCATGATCTGTTGATCTGATAATGCATTCAAAAGTGCTTCTCTTGCTTTGCAATCATTTTCTTCATCTTTAGTCAAGTTAGCTGGAGCAGGCTGACCTGGAGTAGCAGCAGTATAACCATTCTTTGTAACATCCCAGATGTCCTTTCCAATGCAATCCAGATGTGTCTCCATTCTAATCTTCCATATCCCATAGTTGGTTCCATCAAGTTTAGGACTGTCCTTCCTGAAATAATTAGTAGACATTGGATCTCCTCAAGTTGTTAAACTTCTGCAAAAGAGGACTTAGCTCTGATACCAATTGTTAGGTCCCGGGGACAACTGAGAGGTGGGGGGGGTGAATCAGTTGTCTAAAACTTTAAACCAAAAACAACTTAATCAATTACTGCTTTAATACCGGTGAGATAGTCTGTTATATCGGTGGACAGATTTAACAGATAAATGCAATACCGGTAAAGATAAATGTATGAAACCAAAACATAAAATCATCCACCACACATGACATCAATATTTGTACGTGGAAACCCTGTAAAGGGAAAAACCATGGTGGGAAACCTTACCCACAATCAGATGATACTACTGCAAATAGTAAGTGTACATAAATGGGGTCTGCACATGCAGAAAGGCCAAGTGCCTAGAGCTCACTGCTCAAACACAAATGGGAGTCACACTGACTACAATTTGGATGGTTAAATCCAATAAGAATGTACTGCTTGAAATAACATCTTCATATACTGGATTCAGTACCAGTGTAATGTTGATATGCCTTCACAAACCCTAGCTTCACCTTCAAATGATGTCTTCGTGTATAGCTCTGTTTGATCTCGCATATCTCTTCACAATATACCTTCTTCACATTCCACACTTGATCTTACAATTAAGATCTTACATTTATACCATAACCTAAGACCAATTTTAGTAGGTGGGCTCTACAAGATATTACAATAAAAACATTTTACAAACAATATAATATCCGATGCAATAACCGATTGAACATGTCAGCTTAATGCATATACAACATTAATTAATCATCTCCATAGCGTGCCATGTTGATCTAGAAAAGATAAGCCTGGCGGTGTAACCCTAGATAACCCTGGACCTATTTGTCGGTAAGAGCAAATATGCAAATATGAATATACCAACGATTAAATCTCCAAGATAAGATGTCCACACGATGTCTTCGACATTACCAAGTGTCTTCCATGCCATACCAAGTGTCGGTGATCATTATATCCTGCCGGTGTACCATATACCAGTAACTGTGCAATAGTTACTTGCTTGCCGGTGAATGTTTGCTGGCTCTCCAAAGTGCTTTTAGTAGGTGTTGACATCAATGACAAAACCATACCAAAATACCAACAGCTGTGACTCTCATTACAGCCACGTCTCTTCCCAAGGGAGCCCTCTTATCATATTTAAGGGAAGCTCGATACCTCTCACGGGAGTAGGAAGGGGGAAGAAAATAGAAAAGGAGAGGCACGGTAGAGAATAAGGAGAAGATAATAAGGAAGGAGCACGATAATAGAAAAGCACAAAAGGAACCTCCCAGTCAGCCAGTGGGATAAGCAAAATCAGTCAGAGTAATAACAGGTACGTATTTTATGATTTTCTGAGTCAGCATTGAATCATATAAGTCAGTTCAATATATGTATTAGAGTCCAAAGATGTGCATTACTGAATATAAATTAAGGTGGGTGTTCTTAAATAGATTTATGACAATTAAATTAAGTGGAAGGGTAAATTATATATGTATTTATAAGACGGCGTTAAAATCAAAGTATTGTTAGATATAACATTTAAAGGTAAATCTGTGCATAAATCCAAGAATACAGAATACAATCAAAATTCAGTCACACAAGTTATTATAATGCTGTGAACTCATATGATATAATAAGTAATTAATTAATTGTAATGGAATAATGACATTAAATGGTTAATATTGATACATAGTAATACTAACAAAAAACATTGATGAAAACCCAACACAAAGCACGAATGTAGTGTAATTTAATGTAATGATAAATGATTGTCAAAATGGAATGAATTGAATATATATAATAAATGATTCACTGATGAGGTAACTTGAATAAATATAATAAATGATTCACTGCAAAAGAGGGATCCTCTCTTAAGTACTCCACTCCATAGTGGATACCTGATACCTGCCACATGGAGCCAAGAGGGGCGAAGCATCTACTCTTGGGCTTAAGGGAGAAGGTAGTTGTGATGAGGGGGAACGGCGATAGAACACCTCTCTGGGTACGCCACTCCATGATGGATGCCTAACACCTGCCATATGGAGCCAAGGGGGATATGGTATTCTGCCCTTGGGCCTAGGAGGGATGGTTTCTTGGACACCCTATCCAACTAATGGACTAAAGGAATTGATTAATAACTGACTTTTATATAATAATGTGATCTCCTCTAAGAACTATAATAATCTGATTATCCAACAGTTACAATTCTAACAATCATTAATATAGCAGATTTGATATCATTTAATTTAATTCATATTTCAGTTTAAATATTGTTTCTTATATGTTCTCTACTTTGGTTGCAAGAAAACAGTATATAAAGGTACACCTATAAAATCCAATTACCTATTTATAGATTTGGCCAAATATAGGTTAAATTAAGGTGTAACTAATTAGGGGACATTACATGCGGAAGTTATTAGAGCAATGGCGCAAAATTCCAAAGAATGGATAGAAGATGTTTACACTGAAGCGGGAAAATTCATCGAGGACCTAGCTCAACTTCATTCAAAGTTCATGGCCCTCTTGAGCAGATTGGAGACAGCAGAAGGATTGTGGGAGGATGTGCACATATACCAAGACTTAACCATTCCGCAACTCAGGGCTCTGACGAAGATTCCAAGGCAAATTCTGATTGATGGGAAGTAATTCAGGAGAATGAATCTTATGACTTTCCCCAATGGTTCTACGTCGTTTGCTCAAGAAAGAACACCTTCGATAAATTCAGCATAGAGTCCTTTACTTTGAAAGATTCCATCAGAGGGGTGCAGGAGGACATCATCAGTGCAATTGAGGCATTGTTCGTAAGGAAACTCAATGACGGTGGAATAACAGTGAACTCCTTGAAATCTCAATTGCACAAGTTCTTCTTCTTAGGTTCATTCCCTAAGGAACATTTTGCAAATGTTTCTTCATTTTCCAGTATAATGAAGAAGACATAGGAAATCATGATGGAATGGGAGAGTTTCTTTTCCAAGAGCAAGGAAGAAATTGCCTTGATGGAATTTGACATTGAAAATGTGCCAAGTGTCTCCATCAGAGAGCTGGAAGCCGTTGTCAACAAATTCATTGCATACGCCATAAATGAACGAGATAATGGTCGTCCATTCTTGGACGGGAATCTTTTAGTTGAATAGTGGTAGCGTATTTACTGCTGGTGGTATTTTGACTAAGTGTTGATCCAATCAATGCATGTCGTCATCGCATGAGGAATCTTCTTGCATGCAACCACCTATTTATGATTCTATGACAGATTCTTTGTGCATGTCGTCATCGCATGAAGAATGATGGGCATTTATTCCTTGCATGGAGATGTTTATTATATTTTGGGCGTGATCGGTATAGTGGGGTGCATTTAATGTACTAGTGGGCGCTATTTTAGGCTCATGGAATAATTGTATATGGGCTTTATGAGGTATTTATTGCCGATTCCCACCTTGTTGCATCTTGAGTGGAGAATCTTCTAGGGTGAAACCCTAATTAGGGTTTGCATGGCTTGAGGCCTATATAAAGGGGTGACCCCCCTTGTTTGTAAAAGGAGGAGAGATTATTATCTGAGATTGTTGCATCAGGATTGTTGAAGTAGCTAACTTAATACATTGTTCAATTTTGATGGTGTATTCTTTTTCTATTTTAGCAATCTGCATGGTCTTGCTCTCTTCAGTTAGATTAGATTTTGCTTACATGCTGTTAGGAGAACCGGATTTCATAGGAGTACTTGTTGCGGAATCTAAGCTCATACTTTTGGTGTGCAGCTAATTGTTGTATACCGTGCAAAGTTAGTCTGAGCCTTTTGTTATGTGTGTACACTTAACTTCGATCATTAGTGAAGATTGTTCGATCCGATGGTCCATATTGGTGATCTAAAAAACCTCTACACACCCTTTGAAGATTGCACCGCCTTCGTGTAGTTGCGCTCTGCTGGCGAAGCGAAGCATGGTTTGATTTTGCATGAGTGATCCCGTCTCCTGTTCTTAGGATTAGATTAGATTTAGCATAGTTCCCTCTACCCTACTCTCATTTACTTTCTACATAATTCGAAAAATCTTTAAAAAATCTAAAACTAGGGCTTTCATTGCAAATCATCCATAAAGAAATCCTTGAGCTTGCATGAGTTTTCTTCAATTGAACACACATAAGGCCCCTTGGGTTAACAGCAAACCCATCAAACAACTAAGTCACATCCACGCACTAAAGGAACCTTGGAATTAGCCGTTTGAACTTTAAGCAATCTTAGCATACGGACTGATCTTGATCAAGTGAGGAAAAGGTGACAGTTGGTGAATTTATTATGTGTTTGACGCTGTAAAAAACACGTCAACAAGTAGTTTTGCACTCCAAAAAATGTATAACTCCAATGGTTGCTTTGGTTGAGACATTTTTTCTGAAATGTTTATAACAATCCTGTAGGTTGAACCTTGACAGTTTAGTAACTCAATTGTAATTTGTAATCTAATTGGATTTGTGTGTCATTGCTTGTGGGAATAGAGTGTGAAGGTTGTATGTTATATCAAAAAATTATGAGTTGCATGATTTGATTTCAGAATACAATGGCAATATTTTTGCATTTCTGATAGCCGATAGGCCATATTCTAGACTATCAGTAAACATGTAATGTCCCCAACTAGGAGGCTGCCAATTCCCATTGATTGACATACATCAGTATGCATTTAAATCAGATTAAGAAACAATTAATGATTCATAATACATTTGACAATTAACATACTTAAGCCCCAATTCCTTATTCCTCTCCTAATCATCAACCGTAAAAGGAGGATGGGGAATTACTTGTCATAGGGTGCTTGGAAACCAACCCACAAGTAGACTCCCTCAAGGCTTCAGGACCCCGTCCATATCCCAACTTGGGATTCACCTCCTTGTGAGGAATTACTCCGCCTCTCCCTAACAAAACCAACCTATCCTCTTAAGGGGCAATAGCGAATGACTAAGGAAAGAGCTAGGATTGTACTAACTTCAAATGGATTATGAATAGTTATCTAATTAATTAAATTAAGCCAATTATTATATAAACTTGATTTACCAATGTATATCTTGTTATTTCTGCAATAATGTATAAGAGAAGAATAATTATAATATCTATATTATAGGCCCTATATCTGCCTTAACTCTAGTAACATTCAGACATAATCATAATTGTAAATAAGTATTTAATTTATAATCAAGATCATCATACCAAACTGATATTTTCAACAATGGCTGTGATAATCTGCCAGCTAAGAAATTCGAACTTGCAGGGATTCTGATTTCTAAATCTTTAATGATTATTATTTTCTTCTTATTCCATCCCATGCCCCGTTACTCCCATTTTCCTCTCTACATTTATATCTTCTCCTTCTAAAAGTTAAAAAGTTATACTGTTTGGAAATGACACCTCTTCAGAAGAGACGTGTCTTTACTTTTCCTAATCGCTATCTTATAGAATAACCCTCAATACAATAATATTTGTTTAATAATCATTTATTACCAATTAAGCATGTCCTTCATGTAATGCAATCGCACCTGTTAGGAATGCATATCAAACAAAACATCTGTTAGTTAATGCCCCAATTAAATCACTGCTTAACATGATCGATCTCTTTGTAAATAGTGAACTAAACCACAGGCCTCTTCCATGTTGACTTGGAAATCTTCTTACTAATCAATGCTTTGTCAGTCTTTGTCTTGGATCACTTGGTCTTTATTGCTGTGAGGTCGATCATATATTGCTATTCATATTTTGACATTGCTGTTTATATTAACATAGACTCCTACTGTTATGATTTTGTCTTGTCTGATACGGTCTATAGAAATTAGGACAATTTTCTGATATGAAGGTAAAAGATTTAACTCTGATGGGGCATGACAAAACAAGGAATCAATTTTCTTCCAAAAAATACAATGACTCCTGGTGTTTCTGATCAGAATTGCATACCATAGGAATACAGCAAGACATATTTAACTTGAGTCTCACCGTGCAACAATACTTTCATTTGTTGTAGTTCCAATGGCATCCTTGAAAAGCTTCTTAATCGCCAATCAATTGGGTGTATGGATGTTTCTTTGCAATCTGGTATGTATTTTCAAAGAGGTTGCACTGACTTGCCCTAATTATGCTGTTTTAGGAGTACAAAATATGCAGTCATTGTGTCTAAGCTCACTTTTGCTGCATATTGTCTTCCTCATGGTTCTTGTTGATGTTATCTCAAGCAAACTAAAGGTTCTCTTTAAGAGTATGGAAAAACAATTTGGGTAATGTGGAAGATCATTTTTTGTGTAAACTGCAAATACAAAGTTTTAAAATAAATGGCATACCCCTTTATTATCACTCAGGGAGGCAACTGAACTTGACAGATTGCATGTAAAATTGATGCATTATAGAAGAGAGCATGAACCTGCCAGGGTTTGACCCTCGAGCCATTGCGCTGAGAAGCACGCCAAATGTTTTGCTAAAACACAAATCAGCAGACAAATGCTATTGATATCTAAAATTGAATCGAGAAACACTAAACAGTTTATTTTTTATTTGCTATGCTATTTATGCATTTGCAGTTTATGAATAATATATTTATTTTCTGAGTTCTTGTATGTGACTATAATTAACTTCTTGTTTTTCAGTTTTTTCTCAATTAAGGAAAGAGTTTGACCTTAGCATGGGCAGCAAATTCCTTTTGTCTTCATGGATTCTATCAAACCTGTCTAAATTACTGGATGCGTACGAGTTATAATACTGGTTAGGCAAGCAATGATGACTGTGTTCTTCTGAGTTTAGTAAATTTGGGTTTTGATGGGTCAGACAATAAAGTAAAGCAATACAAAAGAGTGATTTGTTACTCAGAAGCATGAGAATTAAGTCCATAATATGAACATTGCAGGGCCAAAACCATCCATAATTGAATCCACATGGACATGGCAACACGGCAACAAACTACCAAACTAAAGAAATTAACCAGAGAAACTAGGAAGTAAAAGCAGAATAGGCTGGTGCATCTAGAAACACTGTAACATCATGATAAAGACCCTTAACAACTGATTTTGTGCCCCTCTTCTTGAAGCTCTCACTATCTATTGTTCCCTATGTGGCACAGAGCTTTCCAGGGGTCTTCAGAGATTGACCTGATCTGATGCTTCAGAAAGTTGAATTCAAGGACCATGGTAACATTTTAATGGGCCAGGAGCTATGGGGCTTCCAACAAGTTCACACCAAAATGCCACAGGAAGAATGACTTCAGGTTAACCCTTAATCACAATGCCTTTGGGGAGACGCACCATAAGAATGGTGTGTTGAAAAGTTACAGGCATCCCACAGCTCTCCCCGTACCTCCCCTTGTTAATTAGAGCACTTCCCAAAAATTTCTTCATACTATCTTGAAGAATCTTTTATCTCCCGAACCTCATGTGCCACTGCCTCCAGTATGGTTTTGAAATAAATTACATCCACATTAATAGTCAACTTATGGTGTAGGGAATTGAGCTCAGACCTTGAGAAGGACATTTTAATTAAGGGTCTGCAA
Organism: Cryptomeria japonica; assembly: GCF_030272615.1. Lineage (NCBI taxonomy): Eukaryota > Viridiplantae > Streptophyta > Pinopsida > Cupressales > Cupressaceae > Cryptomeria > Cryptomeria japonica. The sequence goes on from NC_081413.1 coordinate 168,649,684, forward strand.
CACACAAACTTTCATTACCTAGTCACAGATCCCTGACAATTTCCCATTGAACTCCCCTCTGCTAATATAAAGCAGCAACTATAATATAACTTACCCTATGAAGCGGTAGAAGCACCAAATGAGGGTGCATCATCATGAGGACCTTTGTCCCAAATATCAATAGAATGTTCTAAAATATTTAGAGGAGGGTGGCCCATCTGATGCTAGCCATGATTTCACTTTCCTGTCTTTCTTCCCCGTCATATGCAGGGTAGGTGAAGATGTGTGGCTAAAGCCAAGCACAGATGACACTTATCCTATTGGGAAGGAGTACAACCTGCAGAATTACTATCCCTGCTAACAGATTTGGAATGTTTGAAACAATGCCCCTCATGGTTTGAATGGGCTTCCTTGTTGTCCATGCCTGGGAAAATTACCACCTACTAGAGGAGCCCTGGTCATAGTGCACAGGATATGGACTCAGTAGGAGATGAGATGCTGCAGGAGTGTGAATTCTGTTTCAACTTTCTGATCTTGACTCTCAAATGTATAACATAACATGTTGGGCGCTTGGGATTTGCAACACCAAAATGTTCAAACCTCTTGCTTAGAGGAAGGTTCTGATTTATCAGATGCCATGCAAAACTGGGCTCCCTGAGATCTAAAGACACAAACCAAATTCTTTGTAAAAATACTGCAGCGAAGAATTTACATTTCATCTACCACTGATATTTTCCTTCTTGAAGTTTGCCTGAAGAAAGCCAAAGAAAACCTCTTAGAGTGTATGTAGAAAAAGAGTTTCAACAGTGCAGATACAATCCTTCCACCATTTTAATGGGTAAGTAAGAGTTTGTGAAAGAGAGTATCATGTATGTTGTCTTGTGTTTCTTTGAAGGTAAGTTTTTTTATGTGAGTTGGAGTCTTGTTCGGAGTGCAAATTAGGAAAGCCAATATCTTGAAGTTTTAAAAAAGCAACTGTAATAATTTTAATGCTTTGCATGGAACATTAAATAATAGCTTTAGCTTCAAGGCATCTGAAGTGGCTTGCGATGGAGAGTCAAAAACCATAAGCGGTGGTCACTGACGGTAGGGTTCCATGGAAGGGATTGCTGATGCTATTTTTTACAGCTCATGTGGTCCCATGAAGTTTATTTCATTGTGAAACTGCAAAGATTGGAATCTACACCTGGAAATGCACAGGGACTGTTTGTTAAAGGGAGTATTTAAGCTATCAGATGAGTGGGGGGCTGGAACTTTGCAATACTAAATTTTTAGCAGTTTTCTTGATAAATGCTAATTTTTTTAAAGGTTCTACAAACAGTGAAGTAAAAGTTCTCCTGCAGTTCTCTAGCAGCACAAAAATATTTTGTCGTATGGGACCCTATTCCTGCATTTAGCTCTTTAATTTTCTTAGTGGAACCTGCTGCAAAAATTGCTCAAGCATCCTTCTAGGAGTTAAGGAGGTGAAAGAGTGCCTAGAAGCCTGTATTTGTAATGTCCCCTTTTTGGGACATTAGGAAAATCCATTAAATAATTAAGTTTAAGTTGTCTAAACATGATAACTTAAAAGACAACTTAATTTAATTATTTATCTAAGCAGATTAAAGTGGCTTTTTATGTCAATATCAAATTACAAAGCAAAGTCACTTAATTAATAGAAGGGAATTCCAAGAGACAGGCAGTGGGCAAACGAAGAGTCACAGGGTTGAGTTATTTAATAACTTGGAGAGGCTCATTTTGGCATGCTTGGTTTATATTTGGTTTTGTATTCTCTTGGAGAATTCAGGTAAGCTGTGGCTTTCAGCTGGTTTGGGGATGGAAACCCTCAAGCTTGGACAGTGGACGGAAACCCATTGTCAAAGAAGTTATCACACAGGTGACTCAATTGTTCTTTTAATGTTTTGCTGGTTATCCAATCTAACTGTAAGTTCTGTGACTACAATTGGACTTTTTTGGTAAATGCAACACTGAAGATTTCAATGCAATATTTTTTCTATTTCAGAATTATTGTTTCAGTCTGAAATTTAATGTTTATCAGTATAATCTTGATAATAAAATTGTAGCCAATTGCATACAAAATTGTTGTTAAATTCTGTGAACATTGGGTGAAAATCTGGAACAAATATCCTAGAGGGATATTTCAGTATTCAATTTGTGAGGTTACAGTATTGGTATAAATCATAGAAATCCATATCTACAAATACATAAAAGTTTTTCAAAGGATCCATTTGAAACTTATAAGGAAACTTTCAATACCTGTAATTGCTTCCTCATTGAGAAAATTAAATTGGATAATCTGCATGATAGGCAATTTTGACATGGCAAGTGCTACATAAGCCAAACTCAAGATACTGCTGACCAGTTTGAAGTCAAGAGCAGAACTAGAAGTAATGAATCAAATTCAATTTAATGCAGTATTAGAGTCTTAATCAAGGTTTAAATAACCGATGGACTGTTCCAGAACAAATCCAGACCAGGACTATCTTAAAGTAAGTTGCACATTAAATGGATGAGGACTTTAGATCAGACAACCCAACCAGCTTCAACATCTTAGTAACCAGAAAGAGAATTTTTATTTATATTCATTTTGTTTACCCTAACATTTCTCTTAGAAAAGAATGCCACTATGCACGATACTAAGATCAAAGATTCTATAAGACCTTAGTAGCACACAATCATTCCATTACATTCAAAAAAATCTCATTACCAGGACAAATTATCGATCAAAATACCACTTATATGATCTTGTATATTCAAGAATTATGGATCTAAGTCCAGCTTCGTACTCTTGGAGCTCTGTCCTAAAGTCTACCTGAACCTTTTTGGCTCCCCAAGCTATGGTCTGATGATAAGTTGTTTCATTTATCTTTTTGAAACTTATAAGCAAACTTTCATGCCTGTATTTAAGTCCTTGTTGAAAAAATTAACTTTGATAATCTGCATAATAGCAATTTTGTCATGGCAAGCATGTTACATGAGCCATACTCAAGATGCTCACCAGTTCAAATACAAAAGCAGATGTACTGGATCAATTTCAATTGAATGAAATATGTGTGAATCCAACTGGAGTCTTAATCAAGGCTTAAATAATGGATGGATTGTTCCAGAACAAATCTAAACTGAAACTATCTTAAAGCAAGCTGCATGTTAAATGGATCAGACATCCCAACCAGCTTCAACATCTTAGTGAGCAGAAAGAGAATTTATATTTATATTCATCCTATGCTACATTTCTCTTAGCAAAGAATAGCACTGAGCATGATACTAAGACCAAAGATTGTATAAGAACTTAGTATCATGCAATCATTCCATTACATTCGAAAAAACCTCAAAATTATTAACTACCAAGACAAATTATCGATCAATATACCACCTAAATGATCTTTGTTTATTCAAGAATTATGGACCCAACCCTAGCTCCATGCTCTTGAAGCTCTGTCTTAAAGTTTACCTTAGCATCTTTGGCTCGCCAGTCTATGGCCTGGTGATAGGTGGGTGTGCTTCCCTGCAAGATAGCTCGGGCACAAATCTTAGCTGGCTCATTATATGGTTTCCATCCAGTGATAAATGTTGTTATTGTATAATGAATGTGTGGGGAGTTAAGTGTCCTCTATCAATAATATAAAATAAAAAAAAGAATCTACGAAAGAAAAAAGATACATGGAGATTATTCCAGATACACAGGATTTTAACATGAAATAAGCAGCCACAAACATGGCATATCTTAGCAATTTGACAAGGAATTAAACAACATTTTAGAGTTTTGTTTAGCTCTAAAAACAACAGCATTTAACACAGACAATACGAATTCCCCTATCTCAGAAAAGAAATTCATCAATTTCTATCTCAATTTTCTCTCCATCATCAAAAGGATCATCTTTCCTAGGTGGCCTTGGTGGCAGAGGAAGTGATGGCAGCCCTCTTCCCTTCTTCTTATTCCTTGGCCGTGCCTGCCCATCATAGAAAAATCTTATCCTTGGACTATTTAAGGTCAATTTTTTGAAAAAAAAAATACCAATTGATACTCTTAAATTTCAAATTCTAAACAAATTTCGTGTGACCTGATAGTGATTTTTTCTCAAACATTCCCACCCCATAGAGATATTATAAAAAAATTGTCAGACTTCTAATGAGTATTCCAGTCCTAAGTTTTTAGGCCACATAATTTTAAAAAATAGGTAAGGTATATGAATACATACATTTCCAAACGAGTGATTGAATCTCTTGCCCTTTTTTGTCCGCCTATCACCCCTACCACACTGGACTGGAACCAAATACAGCAATTATAAGTCTTTTTCGATCAGAACAGTAAGTAAGAAATACACAGTTCTCGGAATGCATTTCTACAGAAATTGTGGAAGCAAAATTCTACAGACTAACGGAAAAAAATAAGTAAGAAATACCCAATCGTAGAAAGACACATTTCTATAAAAATCATGACAATCCATGTCAATAAAACTAAGAAAAATCAAAGATTGTTTATCTTACTTGAAGGGTAACATTGTGCTGGAACAGCAAAGGAAACTGAGGTTCTGTTCTGTACACACCCCTTCACATGCTTCCATGAAAAAGACGAGGGAAGCTGCACGCAGCTATGAGCTGCGGCCATTTTTAATGCCATACAGAAACACAACTCTTACTGGCTAACAAACAACGAAAGGAAAGGATTGGAATTGGGATCATGCACCATTTTCTTTTGGCATCTAGATAACTAGCAATTACCGCTAATTGTCATATAGGATAAGTCAGGTTTATGTGGAATTCAAATATTTTCTTGCGAAGAGATAAACTCTAAATTTTGGAATGAATTTAATTGAAAAAAAATTGGGAGCCATTTCGTAGGGAAGTACCATAGATTTTAAAATTTATTGGAGAGATATTTAAGGGGATAATGACTTATGATCTCCTTTAAGGGGGAGTTATAAAGTTCAAAAAAAAATTGTTATAAAATTAATTGAAATCTTTTTTAAAAAATAGTTTTGGCAGCTTAACCTTTTTTTCTGTCACTTGTCAAGTATATGCAATTTTTTAATTTTTAATAATTTTTTTTTTTTTTATAATATTTGTTTTTCATTTGAATTGATTATGCTAAATAGTAAAAAGAATAAGACCACCAGACTAAGAAATCATCACCAACACCCTCTAAAATTGTTAGAAAGCTCTCTTCCATGTGACCCCACTCTAAGAAATTTTAGGGAATATATACCAAAACATGGGCTAATTACACCACATATGGATGCAAACACATTAGTCAATAAAAACTAGAAGCATTTAATTTGACATGTTTGTGACATTAAATGCTAATTTAGCCATATTAATTATGGGAGATTGTAAGTGTCGATACATAAAATAAGAATATACTAAAACATAATAATATAGTCATATCTTAATAATAATTAAACAAACACATCCGTCAATAAAAATTAGAAGCATTTAATTTGACGTGTTTGTGACACTTAAATGCTAATTTAGCCATATTAATTATGAGGGATTGAAAGTATTTACATAAAATAATAATATATTAAAACATAATAATATAGTAATATTTTATTAATAATTAAACGTTAATCATAATATCATAATATTATAATAATAATTTAATATTACTTACAATATAATAATTTTTCAAGTGGAATAATGAACAAATGTGATATATTTCGACATACTTTACCTATATCTATGTAAAAATAGGTATGCTAGTTTTTATATACTTTTACATCTTAAAAAATATCATAAGTTTGATATATTATAGATGAAAATAAATTGTGAAAGATATTTAGTAAAGGTTTCCAATTTTAAATTTTTTTATTTATAAACAATAAATTTGAATTTTTCTTATGTTGTGTGTTGTGCCATATAATCTATTAGTCATTTTAATGGTCATCATGAGTTATAGTGTTGTCATTTTTAATTTATCATGGATAGTGGCAAAATCTAGTTGATCAAAGGTGTGACTCCATTTATCATGCTTTATGGGCACTCTTTTATATAAGTAATCACTCTTTTGGAGTTATCAACATGTATGATACATTTTAATATGATTGAATTGGCATCTAATAAATACAACAATCTTCTTATGTTTTTTATAGTTGATTTATAGGAAGCTTGGTATCATATGTATAATAATTTAGGATTTTTTTATCTCAATATTGATCATTTTCATTCTAACTCTACTTGGTGTAGACACCTAAAAATGTTTCATTAATCTTACACTAATTATTCATCTATTTAATTAAGTAATTCTTTAATTATTTGATTAAATTAAATATTTCTTCTAATCATCACATCAAACATTTCTAATTTTCAAATTTCTATCATTTCATCATTTAATCAATTAACCCTATCTCAATTATTAATTAAATATCAATTATTTAATTAATTGTGACCTTTTCCTTAGTTAAATAATCTTGATTATTTAATTAATTCAATTTCCTAAGTTTAAATAATTTCGTTTAAATAATTTCATTTAAATTATTTAAATTAATTAATTAAATTCTTCCAATTCCCCAAATTATAATTCTAATTAATTCCATCTAATTTCGTTTCATTTTCTTCCAAATTTGAATTTCACCTAATTTCATCTAATTTCACATTTCCAAATTCACATTTCACCATATCTGAATTTCAATTAATTTCATGTGCATTTCAGCATTCGAATGACCAAATTCAAATTCAATTTCAAAATCATACAACACGTGCTAAAATCAGAACTGATTGATCAAATCAGTTATCTAATCAGTTAACTCATCAATCATCCTTTATAACTCTCAATCACCTTTTTCTAACTAATCCATCTAATCAATCATCTCCCTAATCAATTCAACCATCTCCCTAGTCAATTCAGTCTACTGATCAATCAATTGAGTTTACTAGCCAATCTATTTAGTTCACTCTCCAATCTATTGAGTTAACAAATCAATCAACTCTGTTAACTGATCAATCTAAATCAGTTATCTATCAATCAACACTTGAGTTCTATTTCTCACCCCCTTTGTGTTAAAATCTATAAATTCAACGTCATTTTCTCAATTCAAGCTAGAATCACAGTCTTCAAAATATTTGTGTTAATCATATGTAGGAATTCCAATGCAATACTTGAGAGCCACCTACCACACAAATTGGAGAAGAGCAATGGAAGCCATGTTGCATCAATTGAGGGAGCTTTTAATTAGTTTCATTTCATAATTCAATTGATGTTAGCTTTATTGCATTGTAATTTAGGAGTAATTTGATTAGATTAGAGATGTGACTCGCTCTCTGATAATCTGATTATGCAATTTACACTTATTTTACCCCTAGATACATTTGGTAAACCCAACGTGAATCATGCTAACCTTCACTTTCTGTTTTGAATGATTTTGCAGATCCGTACGTGCACGAGAATCCTGATTTTGCACTTGCATATGCAAAAATTCGTAATTGCTTATAATACTTCGCAATTGCTATCACATCATTTCGCAATTGCTCAAAGGGTGCACCGCAATTGCTAAAACATCTCGCAATTGCCTTAAGGGGTTGCCAAATTAAAAAGTCTTTTGTCATTTCTTTATTGTGTAATCTTGCACACCTGACCCAAAAAAATCATTAAATTCTAGAGATTTCATTTTCTGTGTATAAAATGTATCTAATCCAATGGTAGGAAAGGTAACATTCAGATTTTCAGGTTCAAGAAGGGCAAAACAGCATAGGAGACAACAAAGAACATATCAAAGACTCCTAAAGGCAAAAAGGGAGCTTCGTGAGATTGAGGAAAAAGAGGAGATTGCCCAGTATCATAGAAATATCCACCTTCTTAGCCAAGTATAAATTCTATGACAACATTGATGTGATGGCTTGGGTGGTGTTGGATAGCATAATTGTCGAATAACTTCTCTATCTTCTGTCTTTTTCTATTGTATCTTAAAAAAAATTTAAAAAATTATTTTTTACTAATGAGCAATTGATCAGTCATCACATTGCAATTACTATAACAGTAATTCGCATTTGATGGTATATAAATTCGCAATTGATCTGATATCAATTCGCATTTGCTCGGTAGTTAGGTTGCAATTGCTAGATTAGATTTTTTCATTCTGTTTTAATTTAGTTCTAGTTTTTATTAGAATTGCTCTTTGTCTGTGAAAAGACAGAGCTCTGTAACTAAGAAAAATTAGGCAGGATAGCCCACCATGTGTCTTCTAATGTTATTTTCTCTATAGGGTTAGAATAGAAAACTTCCTTTTGGTGCTCTTAAAAAGAACAAACTCAATTTCCTTTTATCTTTTCTCACACATTGCTATGAAGGATAAAACTGAACCCCATGCCTTTTAGGAGCGACATCTCCACTTAAAATAGAAAATCATTGCAATAAAAGGATAAAAAGAACTCTGTTTTTTGTGTCTTCAAAGGGATAGGTATTATGCTCTCCCCTTCAATGGGTGATCAGAAAACCAGACACTCTTCTTTTATGCTTTCAGTAAATTTGTGTGCTTACATCCTTTAGAAGGCCTGCCCTTAGGGCGCCATTAAGGCCGGTGAGAGGGGAACAACCTAAGTGGCAACAGGTAAAGCCAAGTAATCCAAGCCACTATAAATAAATGTGTATGTGATGAAAATCATATATGACGCATGTTACATGTTGTCACAATGGCGTTATGTTTCCCCCAGTGCCTATAAGGTACGTTAAAATATGTAGAGCGTAACCTCTATAGACTGGGAGGCCTCCCTCAACGGAGTGTAAAACGCCGCTAATTGTGACCACTTGAACGAAACCCTTTCTAAACACCTTAGGAATTAGAATCCAAACCAAGTCAGTAACCAAACACCTAGATTATCACAGTGCAAGGGTGGGGAAGAATCTGCCCCCAAGACACTCACCATATATCTCCCAGGATAACAAGCCAATTGAAGAGCAATCTTCTTTGGTCTAATTTCCAGAAAAGGGCAAAAAAAGGGTGCACCTTAGGGTGTGACATGGTTGTTTGACTGATGGAGTATCAAGATGTGGGTTGTGGTAATACTTGTGACCTTTTGACCATTAGGAGAGCCTTCTTGATGAGCTATCGATTGACCAATTACAACAAAAACAAAATGGGGTTTTGAAAAAGACTCCAACATTCATGAGAATTTGAAAAAGTTCTTTAAACACATATTATTTATGTGTTATTATTATTTTTGATGTGTCTGTTGTGTCCTTTGCTACGTTTCACTAAATTCAAACATTTTAGAAAATACCAAAAAAACAAAGTGGAATCTCAACCAACTTTAGTCAAAAGTTCAACAAGATCAAAACCTCAACAAGGTCAAGTTTCAACATCAACATGAAATATCATATCAACATCAAACTTTTGCAACATTCTAGAAATGGAGAAAACATCATACATGTTGTGATATTAGGTCCAAACCAATCAAACAAACATCATGGATTGGAGTTATGCATTTTGTAGGGAAGGTGAAGATTTCACCCCTTCCATCCCTATTCCATTACCATCCATAGAAATCTTAGCTCAACAAATTGATACTTTGCAACAACAAATGAGACACATGACTAGTCCTAGCAACCATAGGAGATGGTTAGAAAATATGATGAGAGAAGTGATAACCACAAGGGAATCAGTATCAGGCCAACGTTCTTTTTCTTGTGAGACCATTCAAACATGCCAACCTTCATTCTTCAACAAAATCATTCCTACCTCAGTTCAACCAACATTAGAGCCATATCAACCTTCTTTCAACCCAACATATCTATCATACCAATCATATCAACCCAACATTCAAAGTATCTCTTTCATTTGAAATCAAACCCCTTTCAACCAAAATCAAACCCCATTCAATCAAAGTCCAAATCAAAATTCAGACCAACCCAACATTCAAACCTCTTTCAACCAAAATCAAACCCCTTTCAACCAAACTCCAAATCAAAATTCATTCAACCAAAATCAAACCTCTTTCAACCAAAATCATACTACTTTCAACCAAAATCAAATTTCATTCAACCAAAATCCAAATCAATCATATATATCCACCATTTCATAATCCCTTGAAGTCACACAAGACCAATCCACACCATTTCTATCCAATAACACAATCTCATAAGGGGTATCCATAACACAAATCCAATCTAATCCAAGTCATGATTCAGAGAGTCTCATTCAAAATCCTTTCTCATCAAGTAAAAATGTTGAAACCTTCCAAGAATTTCCCATGAATATCCAAACTCCTTCCCCGTGTCAAGAGGATAATCCAAAATTAAAAGAAACGAGTCCCGAAACAAATCAAGATCAAGAACAAACCTTTTCATCCTACCCACTTTTTGATCAAGATCCCGCCAACCAAGAATCCTATGATGATCCCCTCATTCTCTTCTATTCCACTCATAATGATACCCTTTTGACTCAAGAACAAAGTTTCCTTTCAAGTACCATCCAACATCCACCTCCTAAACAATATCCCCTTATCATTTCTCCTAGTCTTCCTCATGATTCCAATACACAAGTTATTCATGAACCCCTTGTCAATGAAATCACCAATCTAGATCATACTACACAGGACAACTTGTCAACAATTGTATGTGTGCCATCATCAAATGTCAATGTGCTGACAAAAACAAGCATAGCACCAACTATTGAAATCAACAACAAAATTATTCCATCATCCTCTTCAAACACAAACATAACACCAGTTGTCATGTGTGTGAAGCAGGGTACCTGTAGCTGCAACACAAACACTCAATAGATCATTACAAGCATGGTTAGGAAATTGAAATCAAACAAAAGATAAACCATGACAAATGGACCTATTGCCTCCTAAGAGATGCGAGTGTGGATTGCTCTCAGATCTAGATGAGCAATCTCAGTGACTTGACTACACCAAGACAGAGGATTTAAAATGATATGTTGTGTAAGCTAGATGAATGCATGATTAAACTAGATTGATCCAAGAAGCTAATTATGCTAATGATATGCATGGATTATGCTAAATGATAGATGCAATTATGCTAGAATATGATCAAATTAAGCTAGATCTAAGATACAATTGCCTATAATAACAATGCTTAAACTAGAATTCTATAAATGATATGCCTATAATAAATGCTTGAGATGAGATGAAATGGGATGTGCCTATAATAACAATGCTTAAATGATATGAGATGGGATTTTCCTATAATAACAATGCTTGAATGCTATCAGATGGGATCTACCTATAATAACAATGCTTGAATGATATCAAATGGGATCCTTTGTGCTCCAAAATGGGGGATATTTATAGGATTTCCAAGGCCAGGGGTGACGTGGCAGGAATCAACGGTCAAGATTGAGTCTGAAGATATCAAGGGTCAAATTGGAGGAGGTTGGAAAAGAGGTTAGAGGGAGGGACACTTGTCATCTATGTGGTGACAAGTGTCAAGGATTCTTTCTCGCAAGAGGGCAAGTATCCAAGGGAGGAGACATATGGCATAAGTGACGTGTCTCAAGGGGAGAATATCCAACCCATAGGAGGTTAGGATGGGGTTAGCTAAACCCAGGATCAGGTGGAATGGGTTAGGTAAGGGGGTGGTTAGGTTAGGTGGTTAGAAGTTAGGAGGCATGTGGGAAATTTGAATTCAAAAATTCAAAAAATACGAAAAGGCTAATTAAATTTCAACAACTCAAATTTATTTATTTTAATTAATTAGGGGATTGGAAGAAATGATTTAAGCGGGGGGAGGATTAATTAATTCAAATTAATTAATCGAAGGGGACTATTGAAATGAACTTATTATATAAATCCTTAAATTTATTAATAAGCAAGTGAATGGGGAAATTTAATCAAATTGCTGATGAATTCAATTAAATTGGGAAGGGGGATTAATTAAATAATTGCTTATTTAATTAATTATCTTCAGACCATTTTTAGGTGTATACATTTTTCCCCTCATTGAAGCAAGGTGTGATGACGCATTGATTCAAAGAATAATCTCATTTTGATGATGTTGATGTGATATTGGATCAATAGGATGCCCCATACATTGATTGATAAATTACGATACAATGATGCCCCCATAGGAGATCAATTGAGGTAATTTACCTTTGACGTGTTTGAATCTTTACGAAATTGATTTCCCGATTAGAAATGATTTGATTTCTGCAACATTGATTGATGAAAGTGTGAGTTCTTCGATCATTGTGATGTGGTTCTCAATGTGATGATCGATAGAGCTAGATTGAATTGATAAGATTGATTAGATTGATGAGATCAAGATCTAGTCTGGTTTTAGGAATGACACCTCCTGTATAAGACAAAGATGATCAAAGTGTCTTGTTTTAGGAATGATATATCCTGTATAAGACTTGATCAAAATGGTTGGTTCTAGGAAAGATACATCTTGTATAAGACATGATACAATGGATCATATGAGATCGATTGATAGGATTGATAAGATTGATTGGATAAAAAATTGACATTTTGTTGATATCATGTTGTAGGAAGATTCATATATGCTGATGTTGGCATATTCGAGGGAGTAGCATAAGATTTACTTTGGGTCGACAACATCTGGAGAGAGACATGTCATCAATCTGATTGTGTATACACCTATGATGATACATTGATTATTCTTGCGATAGATTTGCCCTTGGATTAGATGAGTTGTTGTGATCCTATGCAAAAATGAAATGCAAGCTAAATGCAAAGCTGCAATCGGACCAGTCATTGGGTTATTGTATTTTGTCATCATTGAGCTTTGAAGATGTGGGAAGTGAGTGCAAACATCAATGGTATAATTGAACCATGAAGACCTGAGCACTACTTTCCTGGATTTTGATATTACAAGTTAGCACAAGCATCGAGGTATAATTGAACCAAGATAACCCAAGTGTTGCTTGTGTAAAACAAGCAGTATTAACCATTTCTATATGCAAATCGGAAATGTCTTTGATGATACGCCAATGATCATGTCCTGAGACAAATTTGCATATATTAATGATTAATTTATAGACAACAAACAAGAAAAATATCATGTTCCTAACCTGTTCCTCTAGTCAGAGACATCCTGGAGTCACTCAGAAATCATGATAGAGAAAATCAAGATATAAAAGTTGAGCCAAAATGTTACAATCATTAGTCAAAAGATATCATCCAGTGATATGTGTGTCTTGTTTAGACTGACATGCGATAGGTTGAAGGTTGATAATTTGATCTTGAGTTCAACGTTGGATGTGTCTCAGTTTTGCTTGACAAGAGTTGTCTAACTATTGTTCTACCTATTTGATGAAGCTCAAAACGATAACAAATTTTGCCCCCAACTAGGTGCAGGATTTTGCCCCAAGCCTAGAAACAAATTTATTATGATAATACCCAATGATCCAAACCATGGTGAGAAAGCACCTCTGATGCATGTGTATGTACAAAGGCTTATTTGTGGATATGAATAGCGCTGATGGGAAATGAAATGCAAGCGGAAGGATGCATGAACTAATAGATGGAAGAGCTAGCTAACAGATAGCGCTTGTTGCCAGGTTTTCACCAACTGTTTTATTACACTTTTTCTCATATTTGATATTTTTTGTTGTTGTTTTTTATTTTTCTACCTTTTCCACTTTTTATTTATTTTTCTGTTTTTCCACTATTTTTTATTTTTCTGCTTTTTCATTGTTTTTTATTTTTCTGCTTTTTCACTTTTTTTCTTTTTTTTTTAACTTTTTTAGACATAAAACTTCTTCAAATGCATGTTATTGATGGGTTCCTTGAGCTGATCCCCATCCTGTGTCGATAGCTGATATGCTCCTAACCCAAATATTGATGTGACCACAAATAGACCCAACCAATTTGGTTCAAACTTCCCTTTGTTTTCTCGAGTTGCCTAGTTGTGTGGATTTTCCTTTAGTACTACTTCTCCAACTTGAAAGGCTCGTGGTTTGTCCTTATGATTATAACTACGACACATTCTTTGATGATACACCTTTAAATGATCAAAGGCATTTTGTCATCGTTCATGGATCAATTCTAACTCCTTCAGTCTAGATACTCGTTGTTCTTCATCTGGGATAAGACCTTTTAAGGATACTCATAGATAAGGTATCTCTACTTCTATTGGCATTATTGCTTTGAATCCATAGACAAGAGAGAATGGTGTGGCACCTATTGGTGTGCGAATATTGATATGGTAGGCCCATAGAGAAGAGTTCAATTGAATATGCCAATATCTACCAACATCATTCACTATTTTTTTGAGGATTTTCAAAATAGTTTTGTTTGATGCTTCTACTTGCCCATTCCCTTGTGGATAGCAGGGTGTGGAGAATCTGTGTTGGATCTTGAATTTTTCACATAGCTCTTGTACATCCTGATTCTTGAATGGTCGACCATTATCAGTGATAATGCTCATGGGTATGCCATAGCGACATATGATGTAGTTCAAGATAAATGCAACAATTTGTTTTCCTGTGATATTTATGAGAGGTACTGCCTCAATCCATTTTGTGAAATATTATGTAGCTACAAGGATGAATTTTTGACCATTAGATGAAGGAGGATTTATCTTTCCTACTAGATCAAGACCCAATTGGCAGAATGGCCAAGATGTTGCCAAAGCATGAAGTTCTTGTGTTGGTGCATGAATCAAATTTTCATGGATCTGACATTGTTTGCATGTTTTAGCTATCTAAAAAAAATCTCGTTCCATAGTTGGCCAATAATAGCCCAAGCATATGATTTTTTTTGAGAGGATAAAACCACTTAAATGAGTGCCACAAATATCGTTATGGAATTCATTTAAGACCTTCTCAGATTCTTCTTGCTTGAGACATCTTAAAATAGTACCGTCTAGACCTCATTTAAAAAGGGTATTTGCGACAAGAGTATAATGGGAGGATTGGCAGATGAAATTTCTCTTTTGGTTCTTTGACAAGTCAGGAGGGAGGATATTATATTTCAGGTAAGTATAAGTTTGGCCATAGCAGGAGGAATCATGCCCAACTAGGTGACAAATCATTTGGGAGTCGGGACAATTATGTGCAGGGTAAAATAACTCTTCCACCAGGAATTCGTAATGCTCTTGATTTTCCCTTGTCTGAAGTAGAGAAGCAAGTGTTGCCATGGTGTCTGTTGCTTTGTTGTCATTCCTCAAAATCTACTCAAAAGTTATTTCGACAGAGTATTTCCTGACATCATCAACCATCTTCTTATAAGGCATTAGCTTTTTACCCTTGATTTGATAATCACCATTGATTTGATTGATGATGAGTTGAGAGTCTCCAAAGACCTGTAGCTATGTAATGTTTCATTTTATGGTCATCTTGATTCATGTGACCAAAGCTTTATATTCTGCTATATTGTTGGTGCATGGAAAGCTTAACTTGTATGTCTTTGGAATTGTATGACCTTATGGTGTGATGAATAGAATGCCTGTTCCTAATCCATGTTGTGTTCCATTATTGATGTCTGCTACTGGACTGACATTCAGGTGATGCATTATAATATTTGGATCTAACCCTAGAATGTCTGCATATGACCAAGCAAAATTTATATATCGTCTTTGGAAGAGTTCCAAATATTTTTGCCTTTCTTGTTCTGATAGAGAGGTTGTTGGATGTAGATCAATTATGCCAATGTTAACTGCCTATGTTGGTTCTATCAGGATAGATGACCTCTCTTGATAGTATTCAGGTAATGTGTCAAATCTCCTATCTTCTAGTGCTTCAAGGAGGTTTTCACCATTAGATGCATCCGTTCTTTTTACTTTTTCTTGGTCTAATGTTGTCAATAAATGGTTTTCAACATTAGACCTAATATTGTTTTCTTTATTTTCACTTTTGCGACTGAGAGATTTGGCACCCACTTGACTAGAAGATGCGTTGTTGAAATTCCTGGTGAAATTTGTTGCGGGTTCAATTGCATTAAGATATAAGGATATGGCATGGTCATTAGGAAAGGTATCAATGGCAGCATGTCTTTCATTTTCCCAGTCAATAAGTTCAAGATGGATTAGAGGTAAGGGGTCCTCGGGTTGAGATACTTCGAGGGTATTAAGGGTCATGATAGAGATGTCAAAGTTTTTTATATGTATTTCAATGTCTAGACGATACTCTCATCAGAATGACCTCTCGCAAGTAGCTCCTGATCATCCTTGATTAAGTCCAAGTCAACCGAATGTGATTCTAATTCAAGTGGGCTAGTTCCTAACGTTTGCCCCACATACGCATGAACTACATCAACACCTACATCTTCTTCAAAGAAATTTTATTCAGTTGATTATTAAAAAAATGACAGGAATCCCATTCCCATTCATTAGAATTTGTCTCACTTGCAACTTGCAATCTGCAGATTTGTTCATAAAGCGTTTGATTTGTTTCTTCTGTTTTTCTTGCTATATATTTTCTTCTCTCATATTCAACTTCCTCTAGGATTATATTGAGGTATGCCAACCTTTCTATCAACTCCCCTTGATCTGTACCAACTTCTTATATGTTTTGATTAGGAGTTAACTCTTCTTGGGAAGTGCCTTTAGTTTGTTTTTCTTGTTGATTAGAAGCTTTCCTCTTTTGCCATTTCATGTTTGTTTATTCTTGTTGTTTGGTAGATGTTTCTTCCCTTTCAATTGCAAGTTGTTCTTGTTTGTCTTCATGTTCATCTTGTTGTTGGCTAGAAGATATGTCCTCTTGTAGAGGAACTTGTCCATACCTAAGCTTGATTTGTTTGTAGCCTAGTGAGTATGAGGTTGTATAGGTTCCAAGATACCTTCTTTTATTTTTCCTACAGGACCTGTTCCAGTGTACCCCATTTTCTGAAGAATGTTAAATTCTTTTTTATATTTTTTGTAGGTATTCTAACATTGTTGATCTTTTATTGGTCTTCTTCATCCTTATATAGCCACTGTAGCACATCTTTCTCTTTTGTTTCCTCTTATAAGGTTCCAACACTAACAAATTCTCCATCAAATATTGGAAGATATTTCACAATTGGTTGTTGTTTAAAGTTTGATAGTTTTCCATAGGATTTAGGAGAAAGTGGTAATTGTGATAGTGAATATTCTTCATTCCCTCGATCTCTTAGCTGTATTTGTTTTTCCATGCTTGAAAAAATTGAGGCAAATGATTGTTCCTTGGATTGTGTGTTTGAAGATGATGCCTCCCTATTATGAGGAACAATGACCTCTTGAGCTGGTTTTAGATTACTATAGTGCTGGAATGGATTTGAATCTGCTGAGATCGTGATTTCCTGCCCATTGTAGGGAAATTTTAGGCACTGATGATATGTTGATGGAATAGCTTGTATGTCATGTATCCATGGTCTTCCCAAGAGTATGTTGTATTATAAGTCCAAGTCTAGAACTTGGCATGTTGTGTCTTTCTGTAAAGGTCCCACTCTGATGGGTAATATCACAATTCCTTTAGAGAAACGCTCCTCTTCATCATATTCTTTGATTGTGATCTTTTTATGGGGATCTATTGCATCTTCAGAATAACCTAGAGCACGGACAAGACTCAATGAGAAAATGTTTAATCCAACTTCCCCATCTATTAGGACACATTTTACGCCTGTCTTATGAATGAGGACTTCAATATGCAAGGGAGCGTTATGGGGATATTGTAAGGACATATCATCTTCTTCAATGAATGATAAGCAATGAGGGGTTGTGAGGTATCCCACTATGGTTTGGAATTAATATACAACAAGATATTTGGACACTATTGTATCTACTAATGCTCTTTCTAGAATTTATTTGTGTACAGATGAAAGCCTTAAAATTTCTAAGATGGATATCTATGCGAGAGTTTTTTGTAGTTGATCCACTAGACTATATTGTTTCAAAGTGGATGACGTGTTATTTGTAAGACCCGACAAAACAACTTTGGATTTACTTCTTGTGATAGCATGAGCATGTTCTTTATGTTGTTTCTCTTTAACCACAATCACATTTACCACATTGTCATATGCATGAGCATAGTTCACTTTTGTTTTACCCTTACCATTACATGTTGTCAATGATTCACCCTAATCATAGTTAGGGAGCAGAGTTTTGAAAGTTGTATGAGATTCGTTTATCGTATGTCCATCCATAGTTATCACTCCATTATTAATCAAATCTTGGATGACATGTTTCAACTGCTAATAATTATCTACGTGGTTTTCCTTGCTTCGATGAAAATCACAATAGTGGTTGTCGTTCCACCAAGAGGGTTCACTTGAGGTTCGAAGTTTCTTCCTTCTAGTAAAGTAATCAATTTGTTTGTGAGAAGCGTCTTTAATGCTAACCCAAGTGGTTCACCAATGTTTGTAAATTTACTTCAAAAGAAATTGTTGAAAGTTGATTTTTGGTGATTGTTGTTTTGTTGAGCCACTACTAAGTGATTGGATAAATTGAAAACCAGTTGCTTTGGTTTTACATTGTTGTTATCCACTATCCCACCGTTGATGACATTTCAATTTCCATTCCAAAATTTTGGCTTATCATTGTTGTTGTTAGCATTGTTGTTAGGAGGATTAACTCTTTCTTTGTATAGCTTCAACTCACCCTTCTTTACCATAGCTTCCTCCATTCTGATTCCATTATCAATCATTTTTTCAAAATTTTGATGGCACTGCATTTTTAAATTGCATTTTTAGATGATAACTCATTTGTCCGTTTAGGTTGTCGATAAATATGTCCATTTTCTCATATTCTGGCACCGTACGAGGATATCATGAAGCTAACCATCTCCATCTCTGTAGAAACATCATGAAAGGTTCTCCACTCTTTTGTTTAGTATTACATAGGTCTAGCATTGCAACCTCATGTTGTATGTTGTAATAGTATTGTGAAACAAACTTATCCACCAATTCTGCGAATGATCTAATTCCAGGTGGAAGTTTGGAGAACCATTCCATAGCTAGTCCACTTAAGCTCTTTGGAAATAATCTCATCATGTATGTATCTTCATGTGCAAACTCCATACTCATTGTGTAAAATTGTTGTATATGATCCTAGGGATTAGTGCTTCCATTATATTTATCGTATCTAGGAGTTTCACAACATGGAGGAAACGACATCATGTTTTGATTTTTGTCGAATGGGTAAGGATAGATTTCTTGAAGCGGATATCTTCTAACAATTCCTCTCTGCATATCTTGAATCTGTATTTGCAGTGTTTGAATTTGTTGTGTAAGAGCTATGAGAGGATTATCCACATGGTTTATTCTTGTATAACCATGAGTTTACATTCTAGTAGGATCTTGATCTCTTCTTATATCATCTCGACTCTTTCTTGTGTCTTCATTAGATTTAGCCTTTTTGAGAATTTCTACATCATCCCTTTTGGGAACAAAAGTTTCCTCATCAGTTCTTGTGTTATCAGGAATTGATGCATCGTCCTTTTTGTGACCGGAAATCTCCTCATGTTGTTGGTTAACATGGAAATGGTCACTTCTCTTTTGTCCTAAATTGCTCACATCAAAATCTTGGGGGAGTGTAGCACCAGATTTTGCCAACATTAGGAAGTATTTTTCTTTTACTCCCTCCAATATTTTCTCCATAAATTTATCAAATTTAGGATCTTGTTTGATTTCTCTGATATGTTGATCTATTATGTCTTCTTCTTGTATTTCGCTTTGGTGTTCCATGTTCCTATAATCTTTAGTTATTTCAAATGTTTCTATTTTCATTTATGCGATCTTACATCTTTGAGCTCTAGTTAAAACGGGCATACACGTGTTGAATATTGTGCAAGGATTCAATTGTCTAAAAGGTGTTTCAATAAGTGACCAACTGTCAATGTAGATATGTTAGAGCGATATGACACGAAAAGATAATTCAAGTATTTGTAAGTTTTTAAGTTTTTCAATATTTAGTTGGAGTGCAATACTGATGATTTTGATAAGACCAAGTCCAATAGGAACAATATATCCTATGATATGGGACAAGGTTATCTTGACCAAACATTGCAGTTTTGTGATAGAGGATGATAGATCCTGATGAGAAACTATGTTTTGAGTGATCGGTTTATCAAAGAGGTGATGATGCACTTTGAGATTTTATATCTTGAACTTGTTGAAGATGAATACTTGAAAATCTTGGGGTGTCTAGTTCTAGAATCCAATTTGATAGAAGATAACTTGACCGAGCAAACCAAGAAGACAACCTAAGCACATGATGATAGAAATCAAGTGTGTACGACCACTGTAAATTGACCAAGCAAACATGACAGATCTGGGAAAGACATGCAAGAAGACAACTCTAGACTGATAGAAACGAAAATTCATACTACAGTTTACACAGTCCCAGATGACAATTCATATAGACCCATACGATAAACTAGGAATCTCGTATGAAAATTTCCAAAGAACTAGATGATAACTGATAACAAATAATCTTCTGCTTATCTGACTCATACGACAATTAACATAGAACAAGACAATAACATAGCTTTCTCGTATGACAAACTAGAAAACTTGTACGACTGAGGACAAAGCATAGACAAAATTTTGACTTTGACAAATTTTTTACCAATGATGTTTGATGTTTTGGTTATGTTTTCAATTTTAGATGTTTTAGTCTCGGTACCAAGGATGAAAACACAACAAACATGCAATATGATAAGTGACCTCAAGCACAACATGCTAAATCCTAAGGAAGTTGGTTGAGAGAGATAACCTTTGCTTGCAAACTTAGGTACACACCCAATAGCTAATCAGAATATGGCCGTTGAGTCTCACGCAATGGATTCTCAACGTCGTATTATCTGACTTCAAAAGCTAATGGGGGCACGATATGGCAAGTGTCTTGAGAGAGTAACTATCTCTCTTGCACAAATATTATCCCCCTTTCGGAGGTGAATCAAGTAGCTTCTATCTTAGGGTTCGTAGTAAGGATTTTCGTTTGGAATTACCCCTTGCAGTCGCACAAGCATGATTGAGGCCTATAGCCCAACAAGGTACTGAAACAAGAAGTAGTCACGCAAGCATGATTGAGACTATGAGGCCCTACTAAATGTCCAATATGAGAGATCTCAAAAGAGAAAACTCAAATAATCCCATCCTCCGAGACTTTAATCTCGAGAGGCCTATTTTTTAGAGTCGGAAAGATTAGGTCTAGTTGTACTCACTTGGGTCGTTCTCACAAGGTGATTACTTTTTCCCATTGTGATAGGTCCACTAAAGGTATTCAAATCTCAAACATAGAAGTGTTTCAAGGGTCAGGATTTCTGATTGTCCAAATGGACAAGAGCATACTTTCCTACCTTTTAGACAACTTCTCAAGCATAGAAAACAAGATGGTCATTAACCAATAGCAATTTAAGTGTGCCTAGAAAACTTTAAGAAGACACAAAGTTTGGTTGAGCTTCCTTTAGGCAACCTGCCAAAAAAATACATTAGTAATCATGTTGTTTTGATGAATTGAATTTCTTTGGTAAGCCTAATCTTCGACAATCGTCCTACAAAAACCAGTTAGTCTGCTAGAAAACTCAAAATCAGGCAAGGGTTAGCATTTGTAATAGCCAAATTGAAGCATACAAATCCTTAAAATGTAAACTAATTTGAAAACCCAGAAGCAGAAAATCGTATGAGTATCTTCACCTGATAGTATGAGTATTCCCACATACCCGTACGAGTACACAAAGAAACTCGAATGATTTTGTAAAGGTTTTCGTACGAGATTTTAAAGTAGATCCAGCCAGAAACACATGAGATTGAAGATTTTCATGATGCAAGAGGCCAAAAATGATATTTCACGGCCCCATGGCACCAAAATGTTGTGTGTGTGAAGTAGGGTACCTGCAGCTGCAACACAAACACTCAATAGATCATTATAGACATGGTTAGAAAATTGAAATCAAATGAAAGATAAACCATGACAAAGTGACCTATCGCCTCCTAAGAGATGCGAGTGTGGATTTGCTCTCAAATCTAGATGAGCAATCCCAGTGACTTGACTACACCAAGACGGAGGATTTAAAATGATATGATGTGCAAGCTAGATGAATGCATGATTAAACTAGATTGATCCAAGAAGCTAATTATGCTAATGATATGCATTGATTATACTAAATGATAGATGCAATTATGCTAGAATATGATCAAATTAAGTTAGATCTAAGATGCAATTGCCTATAATAACAATGCTTAAACTAGAATGCTAGAAATGATATGCCTATAATAACAATGCTTGAGATGAGATGAGATGGGATATGCCTATAATAACAATGTTTAAATGATATGAGATGGGATCTGCCTATAATAACAATGCTTGAATGATATCAGATGGGATCTACCTATAATAACAATGCTTGAATGATATCAGATGGGATCCTTTGTGCTCCAAAATGGGGGATATTTATAAGATTTCCAAGGCCAAGGGTGAGGTGGCAGGAATCAACAGTCAAGATTGAGTCTGAAGATATCAAGGGTCAAATTGGAGGAGGTTGGAAAAGAGGTTGGAGGGAGGGACACTTGTCATCTTTGTGGTGACAAGTGTCAAGGATTCTTTCTCACAAGAGGGCAAGTGTCCAAGGGAGGAGACATGTGGCATAAGTGCCATGTGTATCAAGGGAAGAATATCCAACCCATAGGAGGTTAGGATAAGGAGGTTAGGATGGGATTAGCTAAACCCAAGATTAGGTGGAATGGGTTAGGTTAGGGGGTGGTTAGTGTATACACCTAAAAATGGTCTGAAGATAGTTAATTAAATACGTAGTTATTTGATTAATT
Source organism: Cryptomeria japonica (assembly GCF_030272615.1). Taxonomy (NCBI): domain Eukaryota; kingdom Viridiplantae; phylum Streptophyta; class Pinopsida; order Cupressales; family Cupressaceae; genus Cryptomeria; species Cryptomeria japonica. The sequence continues at coordinate 168,672,304 of NC_081413.1, forward strand.
CCCCTTCCCAATTAATTGAATTCACAAGCAATTTAATTAATTTCTCTATTCATCTACTAGTAAATAAATCTAAATGATTTATTTATATAGTTCATCTCACATCCCCCTTTGATTAATTAATTCTAAATTAATTAATGTCTCCCCATATTAATCAATCATTCTAATCCCTAATTAAGATTAACAAACTCAAGTTTATTGAGATTGATTACCATTTTACAATTATTTGAATTTCTAAATTCAAATGAGCACATGGCTCCTAACTTTTACCACCTAACCTAACCATCCCCTAACTTAACCCATTCAATCTAATACTGGGTCTAACTAGCCCTATCCTATCTTGCACATTCTAACCTCCTTATCCTAACCTCTCATGGTGTGGATATTCTCTCCTTGAGACACATGGCACTTTTGCCACATGTCTCCTCCCTTGGACACTTTCCCTCTCATGAGAAAGGCTCCTTGACACTTGTCACCACAGAGATGACAAGTGTCCCTTCCTCCAGCCTCTTCTCCAACTTCCTCAATCTTGGCCTTTGATATCTTCAGATCAAATCTAGACCGTCGATTCCTGCCACCTCAGCTTTGCCCTTGGGATTCCTATAAATATCCCCCATTTTGGAGCAACATGGATCCCATCTCATATCAATTTAGGCATTTTTACTATAGGCAATTTGCATTTCAATTATCTAGTAATTAGATTTTGGATTAATCATAGCATGTTAATCTAGTTTCTTGAATCATGCATTTCATATAATCTCCACAGTTAATCATGATCAAATAGCTTCTCAACTCTTGAGTTGTCACTTTGGAGGTCATTGCTCCACTGAGAGCCCATCAATCCAACACTTTCAAGGTCCTCAAGAATAGAGGAAAATGGGACATTTCAAGGAAGGCTTAAGGTTTGCATCTTTGATTCAGTTTTCAATTAAGCTTTTCAATTGCATCTTATTGTCTCATTATATGTGTATGCCTATCTTATACCACATTTTTAGCATCACAGTTAGGTTAGGTGGTTAGAAGTTAGGAGACATGTGGGAAATTTGAATTTAAAAATTCAAATAATAGGAAAGGGCTAATTAACTTTCAACAACTCATAAATTAATTTATTTTAATTAATTAGGGGATTAGAATAAATGAATTAAATGGGGGGAGGATTAATTAATTCAGATTAATTAATCAAAGGGGACTATTGAAATGAACTTATTAAAAAAATCCTTAGATTTATTAATAAGCAGGTGAATGGGAAAATTTAATCAAATTGCTACTGAATTCAATTAAACTGGGAAGGGGGATTAATTAAATAATTGCTTATTTAATTAATTATCTTCAGACCATTTTTAGGTGTATACACCAACTAATGAGATCAACACCTGGTTGGCTTCATCATCCTCTTCAAGTGCATCAATAGAAACAGGCATAGCACCCGCTCATGTCACAACTTTGAAACCAAAATCTATTCTCCTCATACACCCACGCTCTAAAGACTGGGGGAAAGAAGGTCTATCACAACCGAATTGGTTTGAAAATAAGGAGGCTATAGCAAAAACTGTACATCAAAGATTCCTAGTTGACTATCCTATTGAAAAAGATAGGTCCATCCAACTCTTCAAACAAAGACAAATGAATTATCTACATAAAGTTCATACCAACTCAATAACAACATGCACCTAAAAAGATATTACATCTAAGGGTGGGTTCATTTCAATTTTTAGTACTACATTTGCATATTTATTTACTGCATTACATATCTTCATTTCAGAGTACATCATAGTTGCTTGCATATCACCATTGCACAACATATAGCTGCATATCATTATTGCTTTCTCATATAGTTACATCAATAAAAACATGATGATTGTTTGAGTCATTCACCTGCCTGCAATGAAAGGAATGAAGGTTGTCTCATTTACTAGATACTTGTTCATGAAGGCTTTAGGAGGTCTTTAGTCATTCATCTTCAACGTCACCTTGTGATTAAGCTTTATCCTTGGTTGGGTAGAGTTTTCACTATCAAGTAATCCAATATTCTACTTCAACGCCACTCTAATTGTCATACCTACGTAGGTTTCATTACTTACAAGTCAAGGCAAGAAAATGACAAAAGAAAAAAATGCTATGCCAATATCCATCTCAAGGCAAAATACACAAAAAAAGATATATTACTGAAATATCACGCATACAAGTGTGACAATAAAAAGCTTGACTATGGGAACATGCAAATAACTCCATCAAGGCTATGGACGCCTTCTGGCAATGGAGCAATATTCGAGAGATTATGGTGTATAACCTTGTCGAAGCCCTAAAAGCTTGCTGGCAGCGAGGCTCTATCCAGGGTTATTTTGAAGTTAGAATAACTCACATAGCTAGCCACATAGGATTCCAAGGGTCTTTGATGGTTATAAGAGTCAGAATAAACTCAAATGCACACATATGGGCAAAGAAGATGAAAGTTTCAAGAATTGATGGAGAAAGTTTTCCACGCCTCCATTCATAAATCTTGGTTACATGGTGTGTTAGGTTGGATGGTCTAAGGTTTTCTAATAATGGATTGAACTCCTATCTTTGTAACATTTCCTACCTTCAATTCAATTAGTGCATTTCAGAATGAAAGACACACACACTCATCCTTGTTCGAATAGGATCTGCATTTTTGTCATACATCCTACATTAGCATAACTCATATCAAAAATTTATTGTCTCTGTATGCATCACATAAATCATGATGTTATCATAGGTCTGCATATTGGGGGCATAACTGAAAAAATCTTTAAAAAATCATAAAATGTCTTGAAAAAAAAAGCCATAAAAATCGAAAAATCAAAAACAAAATCACAAAATCAAAAACTAAAAAATCAAAGCAAGAAAGCATGGGCCATCCATCAAATCAAATCAACAATAGACAAACTCTCGAAGTCTACAATCAAACTGATCACATCTCTTCTTAATCAATCTATCGATCAAACTTTATCAAACATCAACATGTCTTATACAAGGAAGGGTACACTCGAAACCAGATAGATTAGTCTTATACGAGGTACTCACTCTTTGAAACCAGGCATTCCTATGAATGGTCACACAAATCAAAACAATGATATAGATCAGTATGACTGTTGGATTTTGTCGAAGTTAGTCTTATCTTTATCAATTAATGGTAGATCATGTTTCATCAATACCAAAAACATTGAAAATTTCAAAAACATCAAAATCCAAAAATAGATAAAGTCCTGAAAAAATCAATCCAAAAATATCCAAATATCAATTAAAAAACTTGCAATAAATTGTCTCACAAGAATCCAACACCCTGACAAATATCCAGCAAACACTTCGCACAAAGTTAAACAAAGGATACAACTATCTTGTCAAAACATTTGCAATCAAGTTGATCAATTGTCTAATCTATTGAATCACTATCAAACTATCAACGTGATCAACATCTTGTCTTAAACAGAATCAGTACACTCAAAACCAGACAGGTCATTCTTAAATGGGGTCCAAAACTTCTGAAACCATACATTATCAAAATCACATCAAACATATCAAAGCAAAGGCACAATCAATCCAACTGCTGAGTTTTGTCTATTTTGGTTGACTCTTTTTATCAAATTGGCGAAGATCATTGCTTTTAGCTACTCAAGGGTGTCCAAAAAGTGACTAGAGGAGTTGTGATGGGCACAATCCTTTTCTTTGTTTATTTTTTGTGGTTTGAACTAATGAATTTATAGGGCAGTTTCTCTAGTGGGTGTCCGTGATAGGAGCATTCAGCTTGTGAATGCCACACATACCTCGACCCCTAGCATAATTCTCAGAATGGAGGGTTCATTCCTTGTCTGCTACATGTTTGTTTCTTTGCAATGAGATATCTATACATCTTGGTTCCTCATACCCTGGTGTAATAAGCTCCATTGTTAAATAATAAGGCTCAATGATGAAAATGTATTGCACTACGAATAAAACAATGAAGACTTTCTCATCAAAATTCTATCAAATCATATCTATTTCTGAAATAAGTAAAGGTTGATTCAATTGATTTATCATTTCATATAATTCTATGTCTAACAACTAACAATTCTTCGAAAATCACGATTTTCAACACCTATTTTGACACAACAAAAAGATAAACATCATCACATTGCATTTTCATATAAATCACTTCATAATATTAGTCCATTGCATTATACTAAGAATTTCATCAACCATTATACACCGCACAATAAAGGTACATCACATCACTGCATGATATCATATTCACATTGAAATCATCATCACATAAGCATAAAAACAACTAAGAAACATTAGACTATGAAGTTCATCATCAAATAGCTCATCAAGAATGCATATCATATAGAAATGTGTCAAAATACATCGTATCTATAATACAACATCAATAATAAAAATCTCAACCTATGTTGCCTCTATCAGTAGGTGCATCTCGCTTAACTCCAGTCTGTCCTGACGACACCCTAGGTAGACCCATCACTCATGTACTGCTAGTCTATAGAAAGGTAGACCGACTCGATCTCCTCCTCATGAAAGCACTAAAACTAGGCTCCCTCTGACCCTCGGGAATGACTCTCTCATAAGCCTGCCTATAGTAAATAGCCTCCTGTGCAACAACAAAATATCTATCTGCCTGGCTCCATACCTCAATCACCAACCCAAATAATTGATCATATGCATCCATGGTGATATGAGCTCTCCTAACTACCTCATCCATCTCCCTCTGTAGTCGATCTCTCTCAACGGCTATCTGATCCCTCTGTAGTCAACTCTTCCATCACTCATCGATAATGATCTCTATCCTTTATTTGTCATTGCCGCAAAGTAGCAACCAAGTCCTCTAAACTCCTAACCCGATCTCTCAATCCCTCCTCATCTCCTCTCTTCACACCTCTTGACTTTGTAGCCTAGGGAATCTCAACATCATGTCCATTGTCCCCACCCTCATCCCCATTGCTGCTTGATGAGCCTAATGCTGACTCATCGCCCTCACTATCACTCCTATCATAATTGCTTATAGATGCAGTCTCTCCACTAATATCCACATCCTCCTCTCTACTCTCTACTTGCTCTGCAACCATTGCTATCAGATCTATCCCACCTCCAACTCTCCCTCCTCTATCTCTCCCCCCACCTCTCCCCCCCACCTCTCCCTCTCCCCCCTAGGACCCCTACCATGTCTAATCTGTTGAGCAGCAATCAGAACTGTAATACCCTAAAAATGGTCATCTAAACCATGAGCCCCTGATCTCGACAACATCACCAAGGTCCTAACCAAAGGCAATTAAATAAATCTTGAGCACATAATTAATTTCTAAAATCATCAATGTCACATGGCAAATTAATCAACCAATATTAATTAAATATTATTTAATTAATTAAATCATTCCAAGTAAATCATTTTAAACAATTATCTTATTTATTTTAATTAAATATCTTTTGCATAGTTAATTAAATATCTTTTGCATATTTAATTAAATAAATAAAAATTGCCATAAATCTTCAAAAAAGGAAACAAATCAAGAAAGAGGAATTGGAAATTATGAGCACAAATCTTCAAAAAAGGAAACAAATAAAAAAAGAAATTAATTGACAAAAAAAAAGAATTAATAATTGAGAAAAGAAATCAATTGGAGATAATCTTGAAAAACAAATTAAAAATTGATAAATAATCTCAAAGAAAGCAATTAAAACAATTAAATATTAAAATTGAATGAAATAGAGAATAAATAAGTTTTTTCCCTGATTTTATCTTAATTTTAGTTCAATTTCCTTTAAAATTGAGAAAAGCATCCAATCACATCAATTCACCTAGATTGTGCTTCCTCTTGGAAAATCTTGACCACTCATCATCATTTGATCTCAGCCTTTGGTTTCTTTCTGAATTTTCTATAAATTCAGGCTCTCATCTCTCATTCAAAAATTGTGGAGAATATATTGTTATTATGTTGTTTTTGCTCTAGGTTAATTGAGAATTTGCATTGAGATATTGCATATTAGTTATTTCATATTGCTTAAATCATTTAGCTTAAAAATTCATATATTGCTTAAATCATGTTAGATTAATCTTGCATATCTAACTTAAATCTTGCATCCATCTAGCTTAAATTCATGCTCATATAGATTAAAAATCCTTCGTTTAGGTGTTGTCTAGTCACTGGATAGCTTAGCATTCTGAGAGCAATCTAAACTCACATCTACTAGAAGGCATTGGGTCACTTTGTAATGGTTTATTATTCATTGATTATTGATTTACTAACCATGCATCTAATGACTTAATTGAAGTGTTGTGTATTCCAGATACAGATACAGGTCCACTTTTCACACACACAGGAATTGTCGGAACTGTCAAAGGTATAGGCCTGTATTGTATCCACCATACATTGTACTGTGTTGTAGTCCTCGGATCCACTACACAAACCTGCCATCTCACTCCAAGGACACCGAAAGCACTAATATCTTTAAGGACTTCTTACAAAGCAAAAGAGTGCAAATGAGCTCAAATCAATACCACTTTTCAATTTATAGCTCAAAGAAGGGTTTTTCATCACCCTAACGGTCATGGACCCCTCCAACTTCAATGCAGTTGTAGACATATCAAATGAGATCAAAACCTTACCAAATTGCACATTATCGATTACTACCATATTTTCAAAAAAATGGCCTTCATTCCACAATTTTTCAACCACTTTTTCTGAGGGGGCATATTTATACCCTAAGTGTCACTAGGGCAGTTTTTTTTGTTTTCTTTGAAACAACGTCATTTTGAAATCGTGTCAAAGAGGGGAAAATGTAGACACCTAAAAATGTCTGATTAATCTTACACTAATTGTTAGTCTATTTAATTAAGTAACTTTTTTATTATTTGATTAAATTAAATATTTCTCCTAATCATCACATCCAACATTTCTAATTATCGAATTTATATCATTTCATCATTTAATCAATTAACCCTATCTCAATTATTAATTAAATATCATTTATTTAATTAATTGCAACCTTTTCCTTAGTTAAATAATCTTTATTATTTAATTAATTCAATTTCCTAAGTTAAAATAATTTCATTTAAATTAATTAATTAAATTCTTCCAATTCCCCAAATTATAACTCCATCTAATTCATTTTATTTTCTCCCAAATTTGAATTTCACCTAATTTCATCTAATTTCACATTTCCAAATTCACATTTCACCAAATTTGAATTTCAATTAATCTCATGTGGATTTTAGCATTCAAATGACTATATTCAAATCCAAATTGAAAATAAAAATCAAATTCAATTTCAAAATCCTACAACACATGCTAAAATCATAACTAATTGATCAAATCAGTTATCTAATCAGTTAACTTAGTTAACTCATCAATCATCCTTTTTAACTCTCAATCACCTTTTTCCGACTAATCCATCTAATCAGTCATTTCCCTAATCAATTCAGTCATCTCCCTAGTCAATTCAGTCTACTAATCAATCAACTGAGTTTACTAGCCAATCTATTTAGTTCACTCTCCAATCTATTGAGTTAACAAATCAATCAACTCTGTTAACTGATCAATCTAAATCAGTTATCTATCAATCAACACTTGAGTTCTATTTCTCACCCCTTTTGTGTTAAAAATCTATAAATTCAACATCATTTTCTCAATTCAAGCTAGAATCATAGTCTTCAAAATATTTGTGTTAACCATATGCAAGAATTCTAGTGCAATACCTGAGAGCCACCTACCACACAAATTAGAGAAGAGCAATGGAGTCCATGTTGCATCAATTGAGGGAGCTTTTAATTAGTTTCATTTCATAATTCAATTGATGTTAGCTTTATTTCATTGTAATTTAGGAATAATTTGATTAGATTAGAGTTGTGACTCGCTCTCTGATAATCTGATTATGCAATTTACACTTATTTTACCCCTAGATACACTTGGTACATATGAGCAAACCTTCACTCTAGAGTTAAAAGGGCTCTCAAGCAACTTGATAAAGCCATGTTGTTAGGGCATCTTTTGTTTTGCCAATTGATTTCTATTGCCAATCAAGCCTTTTCTAGAAATTATATTTTCTAACCATTTCTAATTAGTTTTTGCATTAAATGGCGAGCTATCATGCCAAGAAATTTTATTTTTTTTCTCAACACATCATTGTTGAATCATATAGCTACTCTTTTGTACATATAGCATATTTAGAACTTGGAGCCATATCCTCACCACAAGATTGGCTGGATTTAATGGTGGAATTATTTTATCGACATCCCCACGTTTTACATTTTCGTTTACAACAACTAATGTTTTTTCTCATTGTTCATGTGCGACTACTACCTTAAAGCCTCATCATGCCTTTGTCAAGCTATATGAGCATCCATTTTCACATACTCAATAACTAAGAGTAGCTAAGCTCTTGTAGTAGAAGCAAATTGTTGATAATCACATAGCCTGGGAGGCCCAAATTATAGACCACCTTCACTAGCTCAAGATTGTGGATAACGTTTGCAAATAATTTTGATCTTTGTGCACTTCCCAAGGATCCCAAAAGATCATGCACAACAAATAAGGCCAACAACTCATTATAATGATTCTCAACATTCTCTTAGCCTTCATTTTTCATTATTAATGTCTTCAAAGTTTATGACCCTTCTTCTAAGCAAGACTGCACTCTTCAACAATACAAGTACAATCACTTTTCTGCTTTTCACTTCAAAGATGGCAATTTGTAACCAACTACTCACCCACACTAATCTTTGTGAGGAATTTTTCTCTACAACTAATGACATAGCTCTAGATTATGATAGCTTCCATTGTAAATTATGTAAAGCTCTATGGCATATTAAACTAGTCCAAATTTATTGTTCAAACCAAAAAAAAATTACTCAACAATTGTAAGTAAAAGGGTGCTATGTACCTTGCACAAGAAAGAATCATTTTAATTATGTAAAATAAATATTCATTTTATTGTGCATCTCTAGAAGGCATGTTTAGTCACATTAAATATTTATTTGGGGCCACTTGTGAAGTGATATATAACTTGATTAGATATTTTAAATGTGGGTTGCATGTAGGAAAATATTGAATATTGGAAAAATCTTAGTACCAATAAGTAAATGTTAGGGGCAATGGTTTTGTGTACTCATGGTTTAGAGTTGCATGGTTTTACCTTACCACATGGTGATTTTGTACGATATTGATTCTATAAAAACAAGCACATGTTTTTTGGCTAGTTGGTTGTTTGGCCTGGTTATCATTTGTACTAAGCTATCTTGTTGAGTGCATATGCGAAGCATGGCATGAAATATTTGGTTACATGCTTGGACACACAAAGCATGTATTGGAGGTTCAAATGGTTACATGCTTGGACACACAAAGCATGTATTGGAGGTTCAAAAGCATTTGTGAAGACTTCATAAGTGTATTATAATATTTTCATTACTCAATAATAAATTAAGTGTGGATGTTTTAGAGTTGTGTTTTTTCATCTTGAGGGATTTTCCAAGGTATAGCTTGTGTAAGATTGTATGCATGTCTTTTCTCTCATGGAGTTATGTAGTAACCCTACCATGTTCAAACCCTTTTTGGCCTCGTTGACAAAGGTTGACTTTTTAGTGGTTTATGTGGATGGTTGATTTATTGTGATTCTAATGTGTGTTTTTGAAGTATTTTTGGTGAATATGATTGTGCATTATAGTTCATTGAGGAATAGATATTGAATATACATTATTGCTTATTGATGAGTAGTTGTTAACTCTACTTATACATCATATTTTATTAATAATGAAATGTTAAGTTTATTTATGCATTATTAATGATGGACTAACACATTTACTTTGCGTGCGAGTTGCTTTATGTTCATGTTGGTGTGTTGTGTGAAAGTGTATGGGGTGTGAGGAGATGATTTTTCGTCACTCATTTCGGTGAGACACAGAACATCACGATTCTCCTTCACCGGTGTGTTTACCATGTTTGTGTATATATGTATGCGTGGTTTGGTGATGCAGGGAATTGCAGGTACAAGGTATTGTCTTCACCTGGCTCCACAGGTCTGAGCATACCTAATTAACCTAATAGAAGTGGAGGAAGTAGTTCTAAGGTCCTTATGTTAACCCTAGCCTTGTTCAATTGTGGGCATCGTTAGTCTTTTGTTTGCCTTATCAGTTCACCAATTAGGCCACTTTTCTAACGTTGGTATGTGTGTCATGTTCTATTTTGGTTTTAGTTGAGTGTTGTGTGTTATGTCTTTTGTGTGTTTAGTTATTCTCTTTTTGAGTAGTTAATGAGAATTTAATATGTGTCGTGTTGATTAAAGGGAATTAAGAATAAATTATATTAGAATCATTTTTGTGGTTAATTAATTAATCGATTATTTTTAATTGTCTAAGCTAGAGTGAATGTTGAATTATTAGTGAAAGTTAAATTATATTTGGCTTGAGTAATTGTTTTTTTTTTTTTAAAGACCATTGTTTTTTATAAATTGATAAATCAAATTCTATTAAGCTATCAAAATTAAAGTATTTATTTATTACCATATGGTGGATTTAAATATGTGTTATGCATTTTTGAACAATTAGTATTATTTTCCAAATATTGGAGATTTCCAACCCTACAATGGATTTTTGAAATTTTGATTGGGAAGGATTTGCTTGGAGAGATTTTGTGGGTAGGAGCTTGTTGGATTCGAGTGGGGAAACTGTTGTTGCTACTCAGTTTTCGTGAGTTCTTTCGGAGTCTTTGGCTCCATGTTTCATTTTGAAATTCTTTAACTTGAAGGTGAGTTTTATTTGATTTCTCCCTTGATTCTTTATGGTATTGTGTAATTCTTGTTGCAAATGGATAGCAAATGGATTTAGAACCTTTCTCCAACTTGAATTTTGGATTTTAGTTTAGATATGAATTTGTATGTTTCAATTTTTTAAAATGAGAGTTGCTTTAGGGAAATGCTGCCCAAAATTTTACGTACACCCAGAAAGTGAATTTTATTTCAAAAGTGTGATGTCGTTCACCCATCAACCAATGGGTTTTAAGGAATTTTTGATTTGGCAAGTTTTAATTTTTTGAGTTTTTGGAGGTCCATCAATGGTGGATGGCCTCCAAAACCTGGTTATTGGTCTCCTTAGACTTTTTTAAAAATGTGAATCTGATGTTTTAAATGTAAAATTATTATGTGGAATAATGATATTATATATGAAAATTTCATTTGTGGATTGAATTGGATCTGTTCTCCTAATGTTAGGGCCAATTGAGTAATTGAATACAAGTGCTGGAAATGCATTGTTGCCATGAGTTATTTGTGTGAATTTTAAAAAAATAAAAAAACCCATTAAATGTTATTTCCTGTGTAATGCATAATATTTTATATTATTTTTAAATTTATATATATAACTTTAATTTGTAAATTTGTAATTTTTTTTCAAAATATGGTGTTAGATGAAATTCGATTTTAAAAATAATTATCAGTTTAGTAATTAGTATATAAATATATTTATACTATGTATTTTGAATTTACTATACGAAGAAAATGTTAATTATTGATTTAATGTAAACACAAATTAGTTGTGCAAATGAAATTTACATTGTTAGCCATCAAAATTACGTTTAGTCGATATGACTTTGAATTGGAAAGATTATTTTGATTTTAAATATTGAATTTAGTTTTCAAAATTATTTTAAATGTTAATTTTCATTATCTTGAAATTCGAAATTCAAGTGGTCTTTGTTATAGCCAAATTGGCTTTAATTGAAATGATTTTATATTTGTCTTTAAATGATGGTTTATTTAGGCTTCGAGTTGTTGTTATTCTTTTTAAAGTGTATGGTTTAAAATCGAATATTGAACAAGTTTATTTGAATGTATGTTTACTTGGATCGTCTTCATGCGTTATTCCATATTGTGGTGTGTTTTTCATGAAAGAGTCAGTTATTGAATAGTTGCAATTAGATGATATTGGTTTTTAGTATTTTATGAGTGATTGTTATGATTCCTTAACATGGATGATTCAGAGTGAAAGTGTATTCATTTGATTTTTACTTTGCTTGGTGGATTTTTCGTGCCGATTTGTAAGAGTCATTTTCGTGTCATGATGGCATGTCGTTGAATGTAAGTTTATTGTGCAAGTTGATTGGGTTAAGTTTTGGTTGTGGTTTTGGTCTTGTTTTGTGGATAGACCAGTTGTTCGTTTCACACCTCCAATTGATTTAACCTTGGTAGAAGGTTTGTTTAATCAAGTTGTCCTTCAATTTTGCTTTTTGAACTTCTTATGTTGGTTGGCTTTTGTGATTTGCCTTGGGGTTCTTCAGAGGTTGTGTAGTGTCATAAGGAAGAGTGGCTTTCGAGTGGGGATTGTGCCCAAAGAGGTAGCAGGATAACCCATCGAAAGTTGATTAATAAGTGATAACTTAATTGAAAACAAGGGATTGGGTTCTACAAACACTAATCAAGATAAATTGTGCCCTGCTCATGGTTGAGTGCTAGTACAGACTTAGGATGTAGTGGGAAGACCTGGAATGGCAAACCAACTACCTTGTCTTCACGAAAGGTTCATTGAGTACTGCATGAGACAGGGATGGGGGCTGAAGGTTTAGGAGAGGCTACCAGAATAACCCAGGATGGGGGTCGGGGCCTATGGAGGCCTGCCAGAGTCCATACCAGCTATGCGATGACACTCTTCCCTTATGTTCACTAGTGTGTAGTCATGTGTTGGCTTTTCTTGGAGCACTCTTGTGAGAGTCATGCTTGTATCCTTATGTCTTGTGTGAGTACCTGATGTTCATGTGAGACTATGTGATGCTTTGTTGTGGCTTGATTGAGGGCCTTAGTACTATCTCCTAGCACAGAGGGGTGGTTCCTTTTTGGGCCACATGGTTGGGTGGTAGTGCCACATTCCATTGGGTATTTTATTTGTGCCTTCTTGTGATGGATTAGCTTTGTAGGTGCTCCAAATGTTTCTCTTGGATTCATTTCATTTCGTTGTTCCAGTTGGATCCTCTTTGATGCCTCATATCATATTTGTATATCTTGGACCCTTATGTGGTCGGATGTATCATTTTTTTATGTACGCCTTGATGGCAAGATGTAATTGATGTAAACCTTATGTATTTTTCATCTCTTATTTTATAGAATGGTCTTGCACTTGAAGCAGACCCAAAGACGCAACCCATTAGGGGTGAACTTCATTATCATTGTGTGTTGTATGGTGTATGTGTTCATCTGGTTCCTTTTAATTTTGGATGTATGAATGGTATAATGGTTAAAATATATAATGTAATTTAGGTGATATTAATCTTAATTGCATGTATGAAGTTATCAATTAAATGTAGAATATGGATTATGACGAATGCAATTTAAGTGATGTAACGTAACAAACGACAGTTGTTTATATTCAATCATGCTTAGTTTAATCTCTTATGGAATTTAATTGCTATGTTAATGTGGTAATCATTCTATCATGAGTAGGTTTAATCAATCCTCATTGTTAATTAGATTAATACACGTTGTTGTTCATTGGATTAATCGAGTAATCTTCGTTGGAAACCCTTTGGGAGTTTGTGTTAAGTCTTCCACTTGTGCAAATGTTATTGCAATGTTTAACTTAATGCATCTTAAAGTTCATTAATGTTTTCTAATTATTTTTTAAAAAAATTATTTGCACTCTTTTTGAGTGTTTGTAGTTGTTTCCTTTAGGGTATCTTGACGGGGCATTACAAGTTATATAGGAAATGGTTTGATGAACCTAGTAATTTTCAAAGCCATGTTTGTGGTTCAGGGAAGTAAGAGATCCCTATTTTTGTTTAACCCTTGTTTGATAGATCTGATTTAAAGTTGAAGGCATGGAAATACTAGAGAGATTTTAGACATTTAAAAGTATGGGATATATTGTGTAGGTCAAGTGCAAATGTATATTTGGATTTTTGGGGTTTGTAAATTTATGATTATTTTTGTAGATTTTGAAAGGAAAATAACATGAAGTGCCAAGAAAGAATTGATAAATGAGAAATTATTTGAGGGTAGAGTATTACCATAAAAATGAGAATCCAAAACCAGCACAAAATAGTTAGAGAAAAACCTTCACTGCATTAAATTACAAATAATAGATAGAAATCTCTACACAAAAAATGTTAGAATTCTTTTATGAAAGCAAATCTAAGCTAAAACTTTTCTCTTCTTTTCTCAAGGAGAGTGCTCCAAAGGTGAGTGCTCCAATAAATAATGGTAATCCATCAACAATACAAGCTCAATAAATGATCAGTAGAAACCTGCTCTGATACTATAAAATGAAAATAACATGAAGTACCAAGAAAGAACTAATCAATGAGCAATTGTTTGAAGGTAGAGTATTACCATAAAAATGAGAAGCCAAAACCTGCACAAAATAGTTAGAGGGAAAAATTCTTTGCAATAAATTGCAAACAATAGATAGCTCCTAGATCCCTGCACAAAAAAATGATAGAAAAAATTGATGGAAGCATTTCTATGCTAAACTCGTTCTCTCTTTCTCTCATTGTATTTTCTTAGGCTTTATGTCATCTTCATAATCATGGGGTTTTTTTCTTTTCTTTTTCCTGCTTACAAATCTTGTGTCTCCTTCTTGGATTATGGTGTGCTTTCTCTTGGTTTTGGCTTCATATTTCTATTGTAATACTCTACCTTCAAACAATTGCTCATTGATTAGTTCTTTCTTGGTAGTTCATGTTATATTCCTTTCAAATTTGAGCTTTAAAAATCCTTTCAATAAAAGGGTTTATCTAGATGTTCACCAAGAGGGTTTTATGGATTAAGTTACATAAATGACCCCCTAAGATAAAACAAACCCTACCATTGGCTTCAAAGGGCTCAAGGGATGAAGATAGACACAAAACTTGAGCTATTTTGGCCACCAAGGGCTCAATTAAAAAAATTACCCCCTTATTTGATCGCACATTCGCGCAATTATTAAATAGGCTTGAAAAATTAAATTGGGATGGGTACACAAGGTTCACAAACTCTCATACTCTATACCTCATGGTACAATCAACTAGTAGTATACATACTAGAAAGCCTTCATCCTATTTTGTAAGTAGTAGTTTTTTATGATGTTATAGACCATATAGACCCACTTATAGTCTAAAAATTAATCTTCATTCAAAATTTCATCAAACCATTCAATGATTAACATTATTCCTAATGAACACAAACCCAACATGGGTCAAACATATTAACCATTGACAAATCCCTACTAAGATTGAGAATAATAACATTTGTAATGTACTACAGACCTATCAAGGTTGATACACCAAACAATATTTAAATTGAAACAATTATACTATAGACCTTATAATGTTTGGAAATAGGTGTACATAGGAAAATTTATACCTAAATGTACCAATGAAACATTATTTTGAGAGAATTTAACAAACATGGAGAATCAAAAAAGTTCAAGGAAACTCCCTCAAATGCATCCCATTGTCCTCTATCTCCAAGGACCTATTTAGTCTTCAAATGAGTGCTCTCAGATTGTGCATAAAGACTCAAATAGATGACTACTTTGAGAATGAGATTTACAAAATTATGTGCATCTAAGCTATCATGAGAGCTAATGAAAGATATAAACAAGCTAAAATGATGATGATTGTAATGTTGAATGATATAAACACTATAATATGAAGATTAAACTAAAAATGAAGCCATGATCTTACAGTAACAATATGCTAAAATACTACTAAAATAAACTAAAATGGATGGACAATTCTAGAAACAAATTAGCATTAGTTTGATGCAAAAAGGATGGATCATTAACATGTTGGAAATACATCTATTTATATACTTGCCAAGGCCAAGGACGAGGTGGCAATAAATCAATGGTTGAGATTCAATTTGTAGAAATGGATGGTGAGGATGCAAAGATCATTTATGATGATAGTGCGAGTAGATGGAGGTTGAGGAGGGTTGATCATATTTATTGCTAAGTATGGACTCAAGAGACAAACTTGATTAAATGAGCATGGAGACAAGTACTCAAAATGTAAGGTTCAAGTACCCATGAGGTAAGGTCCAAGTACCAAGAGGTATGGTCCAAGTACCCAAGTTGATGTGAGTCAAATAATATTTTTGACTAATATTATTTGCAAAATATTTAATTTCACTTGTCACATGTTGAGTTAGAGATGAGGTGGAAAGGTAAGAAGATGTGGTTTTTTGAAGAATTTTTGGAAAAGTGAATTATATAATTAAATTAAAAAATTTAATTATATAATAGAAGAAATATTTAAATTAACTTTGTATCTAATTAATATTTAGGCTGGATTTATGTGTATACATTTTGCCCATTCAAAGAAATGTGTTTGTGACACGTTGGTTCAAAGAAAATTGTCCAAGTGATATTCCTAATGTGTGATTGATTCGATAATGATGCCCTAGATGTTTGAAAAAAATGATAATTCGATGCCCCTGTTTATTGGTGGTGTATGCCCCCTCGGGAGGTAAATCGAGGAAAATTGATAAATGTTAAAGCACATTTGAATTTTTTCGTAATGATGAGATGTTGAAATTTTGTGAAAGTTTGTTCAGTAAAAAAAAATGCCAATTTAGCTCCTGATTAATATAAAAAGTGCCCTTGTGCGATGTTGAAATAATTTGAGTAAAGGGAATTAAGCCTTGGTGAAAAATAAATAATTAAATACCACAAAAATCCCTCTTTGCAAACGACATAAGAGGTTAAAAAGGGCCTTTTACATGTCATATTCACTTTTGCCTTGTTGGATATTCCTTGCTAAGCTGGACTTTGTCTTTTGCTGCCACCATGCTAATCCCTTACCATAGACACCGATTTGAGTGAGTTCGTCGTCATCAATGACCAAAGGCTTATGGACCACCGGTATGTCGTTGTTAAACCTCCTGTGATTTTCAATTTTCAATTTTCATGCATTTTTAGCATTTTCGTGTTAGTTTAAATTTTTGCATTCCCTTTTAGCTCATATACCTCTATCTTAGTGCATACAATATGCATTTTAGCACATATAAACTACGACACAAAGTAACATAGTAACGCATACACCCAATTTTGCACATTTAAATACTAAAATAGCACATACAACTTAGTCAACACATATGATACACTTTGTTGCGCATTTCATAAAAACTTTAGCGCTTTTAATTGAGTTAGCACATTTGATGTGTAGTTTAGCGCATACGATTAAAACTTTCATGCATGCACTTTGTTTAGTGCATGCAAAGCGCAGATTAGTGCATTTGCTGCAGAGTATGAATTTTTTGATTTGTGTACTTCTGATTGATTTAGTCAAAAAAAATTTGATAGTCAGTTAGTCCTATAGGATGAATGATTGATGATTGATGGATGATTGATGGATGATTGATGCACTCATAAGAGAAGATAAATTGATAGATGCGCTCAAAAGAGCAATTTTGATGTGCTCGAGAGAGCATTAGGATGTTCTCAAAAGAGAAAATACGATACTTAGATGCACTCATAAGAGTAAGATGATTACATGCACTCAAAAGAGAAAGATGATATTTGGATGTGCTCATAAGAGCAAATTGATGCGTTCAAAAGAGTAAGTAGATGTTTAGATGATGTTTGATTGATGCTTGATGCTTGATGCTTGTTGATTGATGAAGGATGACTGAATAGATTAGATTAATTTTTGACTTTTGGTCTATTGTTGTATCATAGGAGCATTTACGAGTCCTCTAGATGCGGCGATAGTATCCTAGAACTTTCAGTATGATCCCTCAGCTGACTCAGGATGACTAAGGGGTGATTGATGCCTGCGGGTTGGGATAATTACTAAACATGCCACAGTATCAAGATAATTGTGGTTTGCTGATAGTACTTGCGAAGTGGTGGCACAGTGATCATAACACGTTTCATTTGTCGACTAGAGAGATGATGGTTACCCCTAAGGACGTATATTGTATCCTGCGCATACCATTCATGGGAGAGATTGTGGTTTATGATGTAGAGGAGCAAGGTGGTACAAAGACCTTGAGGCATATTTTTAATAACCCTGAGATAGGTGGCTATTCTATTGCATGGCAGGACATGGTGGATGAGTATGAGCTGCTTCCTTCAATTTTGGCAGGGTTGATTGGAGGGTTCTTATGCCCGAATAGGAGAGGCAATGGTTTGTCAGTTGGATGGGGTCAAGTCTTGGGTCACATGTTGGAGGAGCAGATGAGATTCACTTGGGGTGCATGCATGCTAGCACACCTATAGCATGATTTACATCAGGTTGTATATGAGGGGGGGTTGATTTGTCATCTGGGGTTATCTTACTGTAGATTTGGTCTTGGGAGGATATCCTAGTAGCACGACCATTGGCAGATAGGATATGACCAACAGGTTGACCATATGTGTATGCTTGTGTCGGAGTATTTGTCCAGTACAGGTCAGGAAATCTAGAGTACTGGTGAAGAGTTTTGGAAGACTTGATAGCAGTGGTGTGGCATCCATATCTGGATTGCGAGCAGTAGGGGAATGATTGGCAGGAGATCCCATTTGTGTTCACTTATAGTTATCTAATTGATAGGACTCCTTACATCATTAAGTGCTTCATGTTGTCATGAGGGTTTATAGACAATATGGTCGTGCACAGGGTATGCCACAAGGGACATCAAAGTATGCATGTGTGCATAAGGAGAGGCCAGAGTGGAGTTTGTCGATTGATTTTGACATGGCTTATGTAGAGATGCTAACACTTGGTTGACATGCGTGGGATTATTAGAGCATCTATTCCAGAGGTTGATAGACCTAGAGGAGCTTATGCCCTTGTTTAAGGATGATGAGCCATAGCCAGCGTGAGGGAGGGGAGGAGAAGGAGGAGGGATGGAGGAGATGAGGGAGGAGAAGATTATGGGGGAGGATATGGAGGCGGGTGGAGGAGGAGATGGAGGGGGAGACAGAGGAGGAGATGGAGGGTGATGGAGGAGGCCTCCTCCACAAGCATTGGCTCTACCCGCCGCACCAGCACCACTGAGGGGACCTAGGTTACCCCACGACCATAGGGCCAAGAACCATCACAGAGATAGCCGCTACCACAAAGACAACCATCGGCTCAGACAAGAGCACAACCCCAGATATGCCCATAGGTGCCATCACATGGACAACCTCAGAGATTATAGAGTGTTACTGACCAGTTGAGGGCATAACTGGCACAGGAACAAGGTCAAATCAGTTAGCTCCAGGGAAAGGTCACTCAACTCACCACTAAATGAGATACAACTATAGAGCGATATGGTCGGGCAAAGGGTCTAGTTCGAACCTTATAGCAAGCAATAATTCACGGGCTCAGCAAGGATACTCTGAGAGAGCTTGTGTATCAGATAGGGAGAGCAGACTACTACAAGAAATTATATTTCTAGGCAGTGCCCTCGGACAGGTGAGCACACTCATATGCTCAAAGTTATAGGCATGGGGGATCCCAGTGAGATACAAAGAACCAAGGAGTGATAGGTCCTAGGAGGGATATAGGTGGTGACGGTGCAGGTGAGGGCCCTTCTGGTACATGTGGTGGATTGGTTGAGCAACATACAGATTCTGGAGGGAGCTAGTCATAGATTGCCCCTCATTGATGTATTGATTATTTCCTCTCTTTGATGTATACACATGATGACATTATGATGTATTTGATTATTGCCACCCTTGTTGTATCGATATCACTGTACATGGACAATGATTATTTTTTGATAATATGATATGCGATGATGGTTCTATGGATGCATTTTATATGTTTGATCTATGGATATATGTGTTTGATCTATGTGTGCTTTATGAATTTATGTGATTATTTTGCATGCCTGTGTGATTGAGATGCATTCATCTATTTCTTTACTATGTACAATGATGCTTCATACACATGATTATGATATGTAGCTCAAATGTGATGGTGATGATGTATGAATTGCTTATGCTTATGAGATGACACTATGTGTTTATATGATGATTCTATGTGCTTATATGATGGTTTATGATGATATGAATGATGATTTTGTATGCTTATATTATATACATGATTGTTGTGGATAAAATGTTAATATAATGTATGTTAGATGATATCCTATGTGATTATGAACAAAGTGATGATGCACATGATATGTATAAATGAAAATGGCCCTATGATAATATAATGTTAAGCTTATTTATATGTCATGAAATGGAATGAATGCATTTGAAATGGTATTTTATGTAATGATATATGCAATGGATATACAATCAATGAAAATTAACCTAAGATGAAATGAATTTTAAAATGAGTAATGATAATTGTGATGATCAATGAATGTACATCTTACAATGAGATGCACTAATATGATGGATAACCAAATGCAATTATATACAAATGTGTAAATGCTATGAATTGGGTATAATGAAATGAATTTAATACATGCAAATGATGAACTATAATGCAATATACAGCTAAAATGTTATAACAAGATATAAAATATGTACAAGATGCTATGCAACTAGATGAAATGAGATGCAATTTTAAATGAAATGCAACCAGATAAACGGTGTGATTATTTTTGGTCAATGTCCATTGTACTCAATCAAAACCAGAATATTCCCAACCTTGGAAATTCCATAAGTGAAATCTAAGAATGAAATCTAGACTAAAATGCAATCCTAAGATGAAATGCAATATGCCAATGTCATCTTTAGAATCATTTAGTTGTGCTCTTTGTCATCATTGAGATTTTGAAATGTTGCAAGATAGTACAAACATTGATGGTATAATAAGACCACGATGACATCAGTATATCTTGCATGGATTTTGATATTGCAAGTCTTACAAGCATCCAGGTATAAAAAATGAGATGACCTGAGTATGGCTTGTGTAAAACATGCAAGAGTTAATTTTGTTATCTAGATGCTGATGTAAAATGTAAAATGTGCTAATATGTGTTGTGTGCAGGATGTGATGTAATTACGATATATACATGTATGTATGAAATGCTTAATATGTGATAATGCAGGTGCAACTATATGAAATGCAGATGTTTTTAGCGTGTCATTATACTCAGTCGTGTGATATCGGGCTACACAGACTCAGGAAGGACGATGGAAGTCAATCAAGAAATGGGGATGGAAGATAGAAGATATGAAAGTGAAAGAGCTTCTTGTGCATTATCATCATTGAGCTTTATTATGGAAAGTAGGTTATGACAATCAAGGCATATGTTCAACCCAGAAAGTCATTGTACCCATTTGCATGGAGATAATACAGTTGCAAACAAGGAATGCCCCAGTTCATACTAGACTCTTAGTGTCCTCATATCCTTGGACAAGTCATAGCATTACTAAGAGACAATCCATAGATAGAAAAGAAAAAAAGGTGACGATACCCCATCCTCACCTTTCTAGTCAAAGACATCCTGGAGATAGAATCTCTAGTCAGAGACATCCTGGAAAAGCTAAAAGACATGTCACCAAAAGATAAAATCAAAATAACACCAAGACTCGACACCAACATCCATTGTAGTCCTCAAATTTAGTGTCTCTTGTCACTTGTATAAGTCTTATTTGATTGTGGTCACAATGTTTATTTTCACAAAAAGCATAGATAGCACTGAACCATAATGTTGTCTGAGTCTGTTGAAAGATTTGATTTGTTGAAGCCCATTGTTGCTATTGTGTCTCATCTGAAACTGACTGAATCCATGAAACTGATACTTTATTGCGAAGAAGATGGAACTTTATTGCGGATTGGCGATGCAAGTGCTACTTTATTGCGGATTGTGCGTGAATAGACAGAAGAAAGCTGGAAGAAACTGTACTCCTCAGAACAGGCGATGCTCTTAGTTCCACACCCATCACTAGACGTAGGATTTGCCTTAGCCACAGATAAGAGCTGATTTATTATGAATGGAAAGGGTGAAAAGGGGGTTATTATGAATGGCTAACCAATCTTAGGTAGATCAATAACAAGCCATGATGGGAATGGGTAAGTTTATTATGGATGGATAGGTCGTGAGTGTGTGCAAAAAGTGAAAGGATGAAAGTGAATCCTAAAGGAGGGAGGAGCAATGTCTCTACACATGGTGCTGGTGACCCAGTTTTCACCATGGCACTTGCCCAAGGCGCCACCTAAGTGGTTTTCACCATTGGATGAAATGTTTTCTCTTTACTTTTCTGATTTTTCAAATTTTTTTGTGTCACAAGGCGCCTGTTTGCCATGTTTTCACCAAGTAACGATTTTTTTATTTTATGATTTTTTTGTATTTTGAAAATTTTGAATTTTTTTGTATTTTTGAATTAGGATATTCTAAAGAGCTATGTGTAAAACCTGCGAAGGTGCATGTTGTTGATAGGATCCTCCAAAGGTTCACCCTCTATGGTTGAGAGCTGATATGCACAAGATCCATATGCTGCTGTGATGATGTAAGGACCAAGCCAGTTTGGTTTGAATTTGCCCTTCTTCTCTCTGTCTTGCTAATTTTTTGGATTTTCTCTGAGAACTAAGTCACCTACCTCAAATGTGTGAGGCTTGACTTTATGATTGTAACTATATTGTTCCTTGACTGAATGATGTGTAGCTCGAGTGACTGTCTTCCTTAATAAAGGAACTGAGATAGAATTACTAATGTGTGGACTACACAGTCCCATATGCATGTCACCTAAAGAGGTTTGGGCATCTCTGATAACAAAGTCCTTCAAGGAAGCTCCATTAAAGGTCTATGATGTATCGCCAGAAGGGAAAGGATGTGAGGAACAAGTGGATGAGCTATGAAGGCTTATGATTGTGAAAAGAAGTGAAAGTAGGATAGAATGATGGAGACTTAGGATCAACAAGTATTCTTTTTGACTTGAAATTTTAGAACTTTTGCCCCCAGTTATTTTGATATTAGGGGAGATCAACTCTTGCTCTTCTTGCTTCATAGGATTTTTATCCTTGACTTTGATTTTTGTGGAGTCTAGTAGCTTTTAATTTTGATTTGGACTAAAGGACTTTTCTTTATTATTGACTTTTAGATTTTTCTTTTCAAATCTTGATTTTTGATCCACAATGAGTAAGGGCTTTTGTAATTCTTGTTGATCCAAGTCCGGAAGTGGAGTGGAAATGGAATGAGTGGATGAAATGGTAAAGCTATGTAAGTTATCAAGAGGTATGGCGATACGCTCAATAGATTCTTTTCTAGAACCACTCTTAGGACTATTGATATCAAGAGATGCTTGCACCACTAGAGGAGATTTACATTTAGACTTAGTAGCCACAACACTAGGTGCTTCGTACCCACTTCCTTGATATTGCAAATTGTTTATAGATTGTTCCCATTGACTAAATGTCTTAGGAGATAGTCAGACTTGATCAACATGAAAGATATACTCACCACATCCCATGTCTTTAAACTTGAATTTTTATTTGAGCTCTACTTGCTTTGATGTAGAAGGTTTCAAGGATTCTGGATCCACATATGCTGATGAAGGAATAGCTTCTCAATTGATTGGGATTGTTATTTCTGATCGAGGTCGTAGATTGTTGCAATATATGAATGGATTTGGGTCAGCTTTGATAGTCACTTCAACTCCATTGTGTGGAAACTTGATACATCGATGATATGTAGATGGTATAGCTCTCATTTCATGAATCCATGGACGTCCTAGCAATATATTGCATGTGAGCTCTAGATCAAGGATTTGAAAAACCACATCCTTAGTAATTGGCCCAACTCTGAAAGGTAAGTTTACTGTTCCTTTGGATGAGCGCTCTTTGTCATCATATGCCTTAATGGTAATTTTGTTTATAGATTTCATATCCTTTTCAGAATATCCCAATTGTTTAATAGTGCTCAATGTGCAAATGTTTAGACCTGCTCCTCCATCTATCAGGACTCATTTTATTCGATGTTTGTGTAGGAGGGCTTCAATGTGTAAAGGTGCATTATGTGGTTGGCTCATGAAGGCCTCATTGACTTCTGTGAATGTAAGGGAGTGTGGAACGAAAAGGTATCCCACCATGGCTTGAAACTGGTCCACGTTCAGATCAGTAGGGACAGAGGTGTCTCTCAAGATTTTGTCAAGAATAACTTTATGAGAGGGGGATATGCGTAAAAGCTCAAGGATGGAAATAAGTGCGGGTGTCTTCCCCAACTATTCTACAAGGTCATACTCAGGTTTGGTTGATGAGGAAGCTGTGTTTTTGGCTGGAGCACCTTGCAAAGTGAATTTACCTTGATGAGTTGTAACATTACATTTAGAGGTAGGTTCGGAAGAAGATCCAATGCCTTTTAGGACAATCTTGGGTCTTTGGGTAGAATTCCCAGGTGTTTTGTCCTTTATAATAATGGTAGAGGCATAATTTTCCATCGAAATATGATTAACAGTTGAATCATAGTTATAGGATGCTCTGGTATAGTTGGCTTGCTCATCTGTGGCTTTAAATTTTCCCTTGTCATGTTTTGGGAATGGTTCCTTAAACATCTCATGTTCTTGATTGGATGAGTGTCCTTCAATTTCAATGTCACCTCTATCAATGAGATCTTGTATGATGTTCTTCACTCAATGACAGTTTCCTATTTTATGACCTTTGCTCTTATGAAAATCACAATACTCATCATCATTCCACCAATTTGGTTTAACCTTTGGTTCATATGGAGGAAAACCTGGAATAGTGATTACTTTGTTTGCCACTAGCTTCTTGAAAATTGACAGAAGTAGTTCTCCCAATGGAGTGCACTTTCTTCATGACTTTGAAGTTGTTTGAGTATTCATTTGATTGTTTGTAGAACTTGATCCTGAAAAAATAATTTTTGGTCATACTGTATTGGCATCAACAACACCATCATTGACTGTGTTCTTGTTTTTGTTCCAAAATCTTGGCTTATCTTTTCCTTTAAAGTCATCTTTATTTTCTTTGAATATTTTGATGATTCCTTGCTCAATTAGGACCTTTTTTGTCGCTAAGCCTTTCTCAATGACATCCTTGAAGGTGGACAAACAATCTTTTCTTAGGTCATGACCAATGTCTTTGTTAATATTTTGAGTGAACATCTCTACCATTTGTTTTTGTGGAATTTCACAAGAACATCTGCTGGCTAGATTTCTCCATCTTTGTAAAAATGATGAAAAAGACTCTCCATCCTTTTGTTTGGTGTTGCACACAGTAGTGACTTATATATCTGTCTCTATGTTGTATGAGAAATGTTGGATAAATGCCTTTGCTAAGTCACCCCATGACTTAATTCTAGGTGGAAGTTGGGAGAACCATTCCATAGCTTGATCACCTAAGCTTTGTGGGAATAATCTCATCAAATATGTCTCTTTTGCTGCTACCTCAATGCAAGCTATGAAAAATTGTCTTATGTGTGCCTTAGGATCCCCTTTTCCTCTATACTTATCAAACTTAGGCGTCACAAAGTGTGTAGGAAATGGAGGCATTGGAATACTTTTGTCAAATGGATAGGGACATATGTCTCTCATTGTGTAAGTTGGCTTCGGTGTATTTATGTCCTCCATTTTCTTTTGTAAGTCCTTAATTTGTTGTTCCAAATTGTTCTTAGGTGAATATCGACTTCTTAGACCATATCCAATGCTTAAACCACCAAGTGGAGGAGGAGCATGTTGCATATATGGATGGTATTGATCATACACATGTTCATATGGAGGAGGTCTATAGTGATGCTGCATATATGGACCACTTGGTATAGAGTCATGTTGAGGAATGGAATATCTTCTTTGTCCATGTATACCATACTCTATAGGCATGTCATGAGTTTGTTCTAGTGTGTTGCCCCCAAATTTGACACGAGGTTTCCTTGTGTCCAAATTTTGAACATGTCTTTAGATATCCAATTGCCTTGGTGGTTGATCCTTAGCATTGGTATGTGATTGAGTATATTTTTGTGCATAAGACTTCCATAATGGTTTGTGAAGGTGAGTATCATAAGCTTGACCATGTGTGTATGGGATTTTTGGTTTTTGAAACAAAGATGATGGTGATTCAGGCACCATATGTGGTCCTCTATTGCCTCCACTATTAGGCCTCCTTTGATCCATGTTGGAGTGAGTTTGTTGCAAAGGTCGATTTTCCATTATTTGAGACATGTCAAAATCATGAGAGATCTTGGCTCCACTTTGTGCCATCACTTGTAAGAAGTATTATCTATCTCTCCTCATTATTTCCTCAACCAATCGATTGAAATGGGGATCCATAATGGAGTCTTCCACTTCTGCTGAATGTATTGAAATGTTGTCCATATTGTCATTGTGTGTATCATTGTTGTTTATAGTGTCCATGTGCTCAACATTTGGAATGTTTCTATAGGTGTCCATGCCAGGTAATGTAGTATGATTAGAATTGAAAAAGACATCATTGTCATACTCATAGGAACTCATGTTTGCGGACTCTTGAACCTCTTTAGCTTCTCTCCTAGATTTTTGGGAACAGGTTTCAACCATGAACTAGGTATTGACCAAGATGTTTGAGACTAGATGAAAATGGAAAGAGTATGGAAGACCAAGAGTTGAATGGAATGCAAATGAATCCAAGGTTTACTTGCAATGTCCAAAGTGTGAGACCAAGTATATATGTAGTAGAGTAGGTGTGGCTTCCAAAGATATGAGAGTTTCTCTTGATGAGGTAAGTTGACCTTGACTCTAAGTAAGACCAAATGAGACCCAAAGGTGATAGACCTTGATGAGGGACCACTTAGCAAAATGTTGTTGTATGTAATGTGTTGACAAAGTATGATGAGGACAAGCAAGTGACCTTTTGACTCAAGTTTAGACAAATGTGAATGTAATGCAAGATGTAAAGAAATGATGGACTTTGTGAGACCCCAAAAAAGATTGACTGCTAGATGAAAACCTGGAGAAATAACTTAGGAAGCTCAAGAATTTTGAAACTGATTGCTCTTGTTTGCTAGACTGTAAAATTTTCCAATTTGTGAAGTTGTTTTGTTGTGACCCAATCTGAAATTTTGACTGTATTTCCGTGACAAGAGGACATAATGTTGATGAAGACTCAATGTTTGCAAGTGTTCAGACTCAAAATGACTCAAAAGAAAGTGTGTTGTTTGATGTAAAATTATTTTGCATACACTTGAAGACACAAAAGACACAATGTTTTGTTGTTTGGTCTTGAATGTTTGATTGTTCAAAATAAGACAAGCACAATTCTTATGGTTGGCCAGGACAATAGTTGTTGGTCCCACATGGAGTTTCCCTCGAGGCTACGCTATTTAGAGTGGATACTTAGATGCTTGACCCCACTGGCTCCACCCTCGACACTCAATTCTTGGGGCAGCCAAGCATTAGTCCCCACGAAAACTCCCTGTGGTGAACTTTGTATCTCTACTAAGAACCGTATGTGTGTGGGCCGCTACTAGAGGTCCGACCTCCTGCCCCAACAACTAGAAGGATTTTGGCTTCTAAAACAAAAAGGTGCTAGTAAGGGCATCCAATCATGTGGCCATACATGTGGCACTTTCAGCTCTGTAAATACAGAAGACTCCTAGCCGGTAGGGGTTATGCCCTACAAATGATCAAATAAATTTGATCAAACGGGTTTATGGGGAGACATAGTGTCGGTATGAACTAATCAACACACGTTATCCATAGTTTTCACCATGAATATAGTTGTTTATAGTGGTTCGGAAGAGGTGGGTTTTCCTCACTACCACTTGAGTCATTCTCTCCTCACTAGTAGTCCTAATGACCACACGAGGAGATAGACCCTCTAAAGATTAAACAAAAAGAGCCTATTGCCCAAGACACAAAGGACACTGGTTCAATTTTAGTGCACCAATTGAAGTGTTTGATAATCTATGAAAACAAGGCACATAATAAAGATCAAAAGAAAATCCTTATCAAGGTCCTAGAATAGAGATTTGTTAGTAGTTTGGATTGTTTCAAATGATCACCCCTTCCTGCAAGCACACAAGTTAGGTAAATTTTAGATCCAAAAGACTTTGTGAAATAGGGGCCTTCAACAATGCGTTTTGTTGATCAATTCAAATATCTGATTCATCATTAAAAAAGACCACCTGTAAAATTCCAAGAGATTTCCAGAAATGTAAGAAAATCCCAAAAATTTGCTTATTTGCTCCAAAAATTAATTTTTTATGAAAAATCATAAAAAATTCATATAAAATGCAAAATCGATCCAAAAACTCTGAAGTTTTTACTGGAGAGTCCTGATGGTCTTCCAAACCTGCATAAAAAAATTTCTGCAACAAATCCAAGCGATTTGTGAGATATGAGTAAAATAATGCAAAAACCTATTTTTCAAAGATCTGATTTTTGAGGAATGATTTTGCATCAAATTTAAAATCACAAAGAACAGATCCTATATATAATTATGAGAGATTTCCAAAATAATAAGAAAATCCAAAAAATTCTCTAATTTGCTCTCAAAATTAATTTTTCTATGAAAAATCATAAAAAATTCATAGAAATTAAAATATGCTCCTATAGATTTGAAGTTTTCTTTGAGAGCTCTTGATATTGTCTTCAACTTGCAAAACAAATTTGGTGCAAAATTTCTAAGCCGTTTGTTAGATATGATCGAATCTCTCCAAGATCTTGATTTTGTGTCCAAAACCCTAGCTGCACAAGGTTATTCTCCAAATTGTTTTACAAAACAACAATATAGGGTTAGAAAAATCTGCAAAAAAAACACAGATCTAACAAAAATCCATGTCCCACGGGGTGTGCCAAAATGTATATGGTGAAAATGGATTAACAATATTGAAAGACTAAATGAATTCAACCACAAAACCCTAGCCTAACAACAACAAAGATCCACCATAACATATGAAAATTACCTAAGACAATGCAAATCAAATGAAATCACAAAGATTATACCATCACATGTCCAATAGGGTTTGGATCTCCATTCTTCCTATCTCCATTGATCTTGATTGATATATTTGCTCTCAGATTTTATGTGCACAAGAGCTCAACAAAGAACGAAAATGTGGTTGCAAGTAGGATCGCATATGAAAGTTCAAAAGCGTAGTGTAGTTGAGTAATCATCGGGGCTGAATGCATAGTGAGGGATTGATAATGAAGGAAGCATCTCCTTATATAGAAGACACTATAAGAAATGGAGGGATAAGATTGAGAGGTTTAAAAGAGGTCGGCTATGATTAGAGGGTAGGTAAAAGAAATAATAAAATAATAAGAGGGTAGGTAGTGTAGGAATTAAGAGATGAATGACATGTGTCATAGGTAGAAAAGGTTAATGAATTAATTAAATAAATAAAGATTTATTTAATTAATAGAGGAAGTGGGATCAATTAAATAAATAAGAGTATTTATTTAATTTAAGAAAATGATAATTTAAATAAATAAATGTATTTATTTAAATGAGAAATAAGGCTAGAAGAGGATAAATGAATTAATTAAATAAATAATGATTTATTTAATTAATAGAAGAACTAGGCTTAAAATAATTAAATGAATAAAATATTTATTTAATTAGACATGACAATTTTAGGTGTCTACAGGTATAACGGGCGGCTTGCCGGATAAAGTTACACTTTTGGTTTCGGGATAGGTCAATGGGTAAGATGTTGTTCTTAAGATAGTCATATATCAGTCCATATAGAGGAGAATCCGAACCAGTCAAGGCATAGATAACATGGGATTCAGAGTGGTCATAGGCTGGGGAGAACAGTTTCTCTACCAAAAACTCATAACGACTCAGTTGCTATGGAATTTGTAGTAATGAAGCGATAGTATCCATTGCATCGGCTGCTTTGTTGTTCAACCTTGGTATTTGCTCGAAGGTGATGTGTATAAAATATTGCTTGAAGTCATCCACCATTCGCTTGTAGGGTTGTAGCTTGTCATCCTTTGTCTGATAGTCATTGTTGATTTGATTGACGACTATTTGGGAGTCTCCGTAGACCTTTAACTATGTGATTTTCCATTCTATGACCATTTTGATGCCTATAACTAATGCCTCATATTCAGCCACATTATTTGTGCAAGGAAACATAAGTATATATGATCTTGGTATAGTGTGTCCTTCAGGAGTGATGAAGAGAATGCTAGCATCTGAGCCATGTTGTGTGTAGGATCCGTATAGGGTCCGTCAAAGTATAGGGTCCGTCAAAGTATAGGGTCCATTGTTTGGTAGAAATAGCAAGAATGTCCCTATCCAAAAATTCAATCTCCATAGTTTGTTTTCCCAGTAGTGGGGCTTCAGCCAGCTGATCTGCAATTGCTTGTCCTTTGATAGCTCTTCATTCTCTATAGTGGATATCAAATTCACTGAGAATCATGACCCATTTAGCCAATCTGCCTGTAAGAGCTGCCTTGCTAAGTAGATATTTGAGAGGATCAATTTTCGCCACTAGCTTAATGGTGTGTGCGAGCATATAATTTCAGAACTTTTGAGATGAGAATACTATTGTTAGGCAAGCCTTCTCAATGAATGTATAGTTGAGTTCATATCCGTTCAATGTCCTACTGATCTAGTATATAGCCCATTCTTTTCCCTGTTGATCTTCTTGTGCTAATAGTGCCCCCAGTGATACATTTGTTGTTGATATGTATAAAATGAGTGGCTTTCTTGCTATTGGTGGTACTAGAGATGGTGGGTTCATTAGGTATTGTTTGATTTGATAGAAAGATTTGACACATTTGGTTTCCCATCTGAATGGTACATTCTTATGTAGCAAGTGATTGAATGGGAGACTCTTATCGGCTAGCTGAGTGATGAATCACCTGATTGATTGAAGTCATCCTTGTAGAGATCTAAGCTGACTAATATTCTTTAGTGGTGGCATCTTCGTAATGGCTTGTACTTTTTCTAGATTGATTTCAATACCTTTAGTTAAGACTATGTAGCCTAGTAACTTGCCTGATGTAACCCTGAAGACACACTTCTTAGGGTTGAGTTTGACTTGGAATTTCTCCAATCGATCAAATATCTTTGCTAAGATGCTTAGGTGTTCTGCTCTGGTGAAGGATTTAGCTAGTAAATCATCCACATAGTCTTCCATGAAGGTATGCATCATGTCATGAAAGATTGTTGTCATTTCTTGTTGATAAGTAGCTCCTGCATTCTTTAAGCCAAAGGGCATAGCATTCCAACAATACGTTCCCCAAGGATAGGTAAACGCTGTTTGATCTTGATCTTCTAGGGCTATCTTGATTTGATTATAGCTTGAATAACCATCCATTAGGGATAGCATTGCATGTCCTGCTGTGAAGGATAACATTGCATGTTTTGCATATTCTGATATTGCCGTCTGGTTTTGATACTGGTACTATGTTGGAAATCCATTCTGCATAGTCGATGGGTCAAATAAATCCGACATCTAATAGTTTCTTTAGTTCAGCTTTGACCATGAGTGCCACATGTGAATTCATCTTTCACAGTTTTTGCTTAACTGGCTTAGCTCCTGGAGTAATGGACAAGTGATGCATGATTAATTGGGGATCAATTCCGGGCATATCTAGGTATGACCAAGCAAAGTTGATTTGCTTTTCTTTGAAATTTTTTATAAATTCTGATCTTTCTTCCTTTGTTAGAGATTCTGGCAGATGTATGTTTTTGGATGCTTCTGTAGTACCAATGTTGATGGATTGAGTGGGCTCAATCAATATGGGTGATCGCTCATGGTAATGCTCCGAAAGAGTGTCAAGTCTCCCATCTTTAGGTGCCTTAAAAAGGTTTTCACCCTCAAATGCGTCCTTTATTTTTACTTTTTTGTGATCTATTGCTGCCATTGACTGGTCTTCAGCCATAGATCCTCTATCTGATTCATTTTTGCGACTGAGAGACTTGGCACTCCCTGGATTGTAGACATCGTTACTTTGTTTACTGGTAGAGTCTATTTCCAGGTTAACGGTACATAAGTAGTGGATAATAGATGCATCGTTTGGGAAAATCAATATACCCCGTATTTCGGGTTCATCCCAGTCTATGAGGTCGGGAAAGACAAGTGGTAAGGAGTCGTTTGGCGGATCAAGTTCTTCTATTGTAAGTGTCAGGATGGAGGTTTCATTATGATTGGTTTTGGTGTTAAAAAAGTCAAGGATTTGATCGAGGTCTTCGATGGTATCATTTTCCGTATAGACTTGCTCATAATGTCGCGGCTCATTTTCCATGGCATCATAGATATTTTGTGGACCAAATTCAAGTGTTCTATATTCTGTGCTGCATGCTTCTTGAGAAATGGGTGCATGGCTGTTATTATTAGTAACATCTTCAGTAGCATTAGAGCAGCTGCCCCATTCATATTCATTGGAATCAGTCTCAAAGATATCCTCCCAGATTCTATTAGTGTTGTAAACTGGTATATTGTATGGTGAGAATATGTTTTTAATGATGGATACAAGTCTGATAGTTTTCTCTGATTCTGTGTCAGATCCTGCTTCTACCTTTTGTATTTGTTCATATACTATCCCTCCTTGGGGAGGAATGATGTTATCAGGAGATGATTCTGCTTTGTTAGATATTGGTTCTTGAATATGATCTACTTCTGTAGATGTTGCCTTCTTGTGAATGATGGGCTCCACATGATGTTGCTTCTTTTCTTGATGTTCACGTTCCTTGCAGATTGTCTTTGCTGACTCAAATAGTGCTTCTTTCCAGGATTTTTCCTTGTACTTCTTCTTTGCTTTTCACTGAGGTTTTGGATATTTGTGTGGTTTCCTTCTTGGTAGGAGAGTGAGTGCAAAGCCCAATCTTGTTTTGTCTCGACTGAACTGTGAATGAAGGTCTATTGGTTCGGTGACACCTTCTTTACGCTTTCCAATAGGTCCTTTGACATTATATCTCATTTGTTGCATGATTAAGTAGCCTTTTCCATATAGGTGTGTTGGTATAACTATTTCCATAGTAGCTGCTCTAATATCATCTTCTTCATCTTTGTATAACCAGCTAAGGATGTCCTTTTCCTCTGATTCATGTGCTAGAGTGCCGAGTTGGATGAATGTACCATCAAACTTGGTGATGGGACAAGTTGCTTGTTGTGTTGATGTTGTAGGTAATCCATGAGATTTAGGCGATGTTGGTAAGTTAGCCAAACACATGGGTTCCAAAGAGTATTCCCCCATGCCTTGTTCTCTGATCTTCATTTTCTGCTTGAAATCTCCAAGTAATGAATTAGACTTTTCTTGTTGAAGATCTAGTGCTGAGGAATTTTGTTTCTCTCTATTATGTGGAACCAAACTGTCCTGGGCTGCCCCCATTGCATTACAATGTTGAAATGGATTGTGATCAACAGATATAGAAACCTCTTGCCCATTATAGGGAAATTTGACACACTAGTGATACGTAGAAGGCACTGCTTGCATTTCATGTATCCAGGGTCAACCTAATAAAATATTGTATGTGAGGTCTATGTCTAAGACCTGGCACATAGTATCTCTTTGTAATCCTTTTGTGTGGATCAATAGACTCCTTTGAGAAGCCTAATGCACAGATAAGTTTTAAGGTACATATATTAAGTCCAGCTTCTCCATCTATCAATACTCGTTTTACTTGGTGTTTATCGACAATGACTTCAATATGGAGAGGAGTGTTATGTGGATGACTTAATGAGATATTGTCATGCTCAGAAAAAGTGAGATTATGAGGTCCTGTCATATGAGCAACCATGGCTTGGAATTTATCAGCATCCAGATCTTGAGGTACATTTGTTTCTAATACCGCTTGCTCCAATATGTCTTTGTGGTTTGGTGAAAGTTTCAATAACTCCAGTATAGATATTTGAGCAGGAGTTTTGCGTAGTTGGCTGACTAAATCATATTGAATTTTGGGTATGGTGCTTGTTGTTGACGTATGTCCCTTCAAGACATATTTTTGAGCTCTGCTTGTTACGTTGATAGATTCATGATTATGCTGATCTCAGATTGTGATGACGTTTACATGATTGTCTACAGCTGAGATGTGATTGATGGTGTTATTGTAGATGTGATTGATACGAGCCCCACGTGTATCATTTGAGGTCGAAGCTCCATCCTTGTTGTAGTTTGGAAGAGGATTATTAAAGGCTCCATGGTCACCATTTGTCTTGAGACCATCCACTGTTAAATTACCTCTATCAATCATGTCCTAAACAATGTTTTTCAGTCTCATGCAATCATTTGTTTGATGACCTTTATTGCGATGAAAATCACAAAAGTGCGAGTCATTCCACCAAGGTGGTTTGATTTGTGGTTCATAGTTGCTGATTGTGGGTAAAGAGATAATTTTGTTTGCAAGGAGTTCTCTAAATGCTCACTCCAGTGATTGTCCCAATGGTGTGTAGACACGTTTTTGAAAATGGTTGGTGTTACCTCGTGAATTGCTATTAGGCCCTTGATTTGTGGTTTTGTTTTGAGCACTGTTGGTGGTGGGTTGAATTTAATTGGTATTTGGTGCGTAAGTGTTAGTATCTAGGTTAGCACCTTTGGGATTCTTTGTAGCTTGAGAATTTCCTGATAATGCAAGCACGGGCTGCCTAGATTTTGGATCATGTGATTCATTGCCTCCTTCATTTCCACTGTTTTTGTTTCTAGTCCAGAATCTGGATTTGTCCAAGTTGTTATTTTGGTTATTGTAATTTGATGAACTTGTTCCTTCTTTGAAGAATTTTAATGTTCCTTTCTTGACACATGCTTCTTCTACTTGAATGCCATTTTTAATTAATTTAGCAAAAGATGGCATGCATTGGAGTTTGAGCCTGTAACTCATCTCACCATTCAAGTTGTTGATGAAAATTTCCATTTTCTCCTTTTCAGGGATATCACGGGGATATCTTGAAACCATACATCGCCAATGTTGAAGGAATACCATGAATGTTTCATTGTTTTTCTGTTTGGTGTTACAGACGTCTAACATGGTGATAGCATGTTGAATGTTATAGGAATATTGAGTTATGAATTTCTTGACGAGTTCATCAAATGATCTAATAGGAGGTGTGATTTTGGATAACCATTCCATTGTTTGTCCCCCCTAGCTTCTTGGGAATAACCTCATTAAATAGGTATCATCATGAGCAAATTCGAGACTCATTGTGCAGAATTCTCGAACATGATCACGGGGATCACTTTTCCCATCATACTTGTCGAATTTGGGAACGTCTAAGTTTGGAGGAAAGGGCACCATGTGCAATCTTTTGTCAAATGGATAAGGACAAATTTCATTTAGCGAATGCCATATTGTTGTCCCTTGTTGCATGTCTTGCATTTGTCTTTGTAACATTTGCATTTGTTGAGTAAGGGCAACCAAAGGCGCATTGTTTTTCTGAGGGAATATTTCTTCCCTTGCATTAATCCTAGGTTGAAATGGTGTATGGAACAGTATATTTTGCTCGGGGATGTTTTTCTCAGGGTCACATGCTTCTTCTTCTCTTTGTCGTTCTTGATATTCATACAGTCGAGAGTCAGTTCTAAAAATCTTTGTGTCTAAGTCCTCTAGAATTTTAACTCCTTTGCTTGTGAGCATGAGCAAATATTTCTCTTTGTCATTTTCCATGAGTCTTTCCACAAGTTTTTGAAATGAAGCACTTTCTTGACATTCTTGAAGAAGTTCTTCAGAAATCTCAGTGTCCTCTAGATGCGGACCTTCAAAGGGATTAGATAACCTTCGATTCATGCTTGATTTCGATGGTGCTTCGCTTTGTTTGTTTTGTTGAGAGCAAGTAACAATAGGCATCTAGTAGAAACTTTATGTGACAAAGGGGATAAAATCTTCTTCGATACATTGCTCAGGGGCTGGTGGTTCAAATCAGGGTATGTTGTAAGTGATGCACTCATCAGGAAAGAATGTTGGATTGATCTTTCCTCCACGATTGATTTTTTAATTGAACGTGGATTTTTGACAGAATGCCCTAGTCTTCAAAGGTTCCTTGTCAAATTCGTTTGATTTGTTATGAATATAGAGTCGTACGTGACGAAGGAATGTTCGATGAGATTTGAAGAGTTGACAATTGATGTATAAAAATTTATTTCTTTTGGCAAATTTTGAAGAACTTGGTTGTTGTTTCTTCAACTTAGTGCTACGATAAATATTTTGTCTTCTCAGAATATGAGGGTTAGTAATGCACAAGCGATCAATGGTTTCCTTTTGAGTTGTTCTGAATTCAATTTATCTTGTTTTGGAAACTCAAGTTTTACTTTATCAAAGTGAAGGTTTAGATTCCTCCTCATGACAAAGTGCGTCAAATGATATGGAATAGAGCTTTCCTAATATGGAAACTTGATTTGACAACTTGGAGTTTTAAAACAAGTGTGTTTTTGGGATAAAATCCGCGAGGTAAGAAGGACCTATTTGCAACTTGTGATGATGCTTCCCAATTTTGATAGGATAGATATGTTTATCGTGTGACTAGTTTTTCAGATTCTAGACAACTTTTGTTTGATTAGAAACTTGCTTTATAAATAGCCTTCAATACTCTGTTTTTGGTATTCTGGTTTGACGAAGTTCAAGCTGATGAAAGGAGGTTTCCAAAAATGTTTTCAAAATTTTCTAAATTTACCTCTGTTTTGCCCCCTATTTTTTGGGTTTTGACCACACGCTAAAACAAAGACCCTATGCGCTACAAAAGTTTCTCAAAGCGCTAAGGAAAAGACCCCACATGCTACGCTGCCCTGGTCTACACGCTAATTGTTTATGACAGTAAATCTTGTTTT
This sequence comes from Cryptomeria japonica, assembly GCF_030272615.1. NCBI lineage: Eukaryota > Viridiplantae > Streptophyta > Pinopsida > Cupressales > Cupressaceae > Cryptomeria > Cryptomeria japonica. Next base: position 168,708,845 of record NC_081413.1, read on the forward strand.
AGATCTGGTCTCAAAATATCATGTGCTAATATGAGCCACTGATGCGCTAATGTTTATACTCCACGCGCCAAGAATTGACCTCCACGCGCTAAGCTGATGCTTCGACGCACTAAGCTATTTTCATAATGCGCTAACTGCTACTGTTGTTTCTAAATTTTAGTGAAGCACTACTGTGAATTCCTGACATGCTAAGGATAAGATTTGATGCACTAGGATATGGTTGATACGCGCTAAGATGTTGCTCTTACGCGCTAAACTGCCTTGGTTTGATTGTTTTATGCGATTTTGGTGGTTTGCTTTAAGCTTTTAATGCTGATGGATGATTTTTTGAAGTAACAAAAGAATACACAACACCAAATACATAACCATTTTTGTCTAATCTAAACAATAAGTGTATGTTCTATGAGGATGTGTTCAAATCCCCAATGTTTTAACAGGTTTGGTTACAAAGAATGCACTTCAAAAAGACTCTTTATTCAAGGGTCATAAGTAATACCATAGCCCACTAGTCTTGATACTTCGTCAACTCAAACAACCGTGTCACCCCCTAGAGGGCGCTCTTTTTTTTGCCTTTTGCCAGAAATTAACTCAAAGTGAATTGTTTCACAATTGAGTAGATATCTTGGGAGATATATGGTGAGTGATCTTGGGGGTGGATTCTTCCCCACCCTTGCACTATGATCTTACAAATGTTTGGTTACTGACTTGGCTCAAGGTTTCTATTTCTAAGGTTTGTAATCAAGCTTCCTGTTCGACCGTCAGTGATAAACTCCCTCAGGAGGCTTCCCAACCTTTAGAACAAAGGCTTTACGTATCTCAAGGATACTGGGGGAAGGCTAATCATTGCGCGCAACCGTTGAAAAGGACTTTCGTCGCTTTCCACATTTGATTATAGTGGGTTGGAACACTTGGCATCAAATTCGTTTCCCACTTAGGTCGTTCCCTTCACACCGGCCATAAATTGCTTTAAGAGTTTTTCAACCCCTCGGGAAGGCAAGCCTGCTAAAGGATGTAAATGCTTGAAGTATAGAAAGCTTAAGAGTGGTTTAGATTTTTGATCACATAGTTAAGGGGAGAGCATACACCTTCCACTTTCGAGTCAAAGCACACAAAGTTCCTTTTAACTCTTTAAGTCAATGATTTTTCTAAGATCTATATGGAGATCTTGCTCCATGAAAACATGGTGTTCCTTTTAAGTTTTCAATGCAATGGTTTTCTGATCTATTGAAAAAAATGGTCAACAAAGAAAAATTTTGATCTTGGTGGTCAACAAAAGAAATTGGTAAAAGGGGAAGAACTTCCCTCTTTGATTGTAAATGACCTCTGAACTTGTGTGATTCTTTTCTTTGCACAAATTAAAATGAATCATTTTATGCAGCAAAGGATGGTGAAGTTCTTTTTAACCCTTTTGATTGTAAAACTTGAAAATTTGATTTGTTCCTTTTAGAGCCCAAATTGAGAATTTTTCTCCTAAAAAAAGCAAGAAAAGATTGATTTTGTGGTTCATTTTACAATCCAAAGTAAGTTAAGTTCAATTTTATTTTAACAAAAATTAAAATGACTCTAAATTTCAACTAACTTAACTAAGTTAGTAAAATCTAAACTATTTTAATTTTACAAATAAAATCCAACTCTACCTGCAAGAAATTGTCAGAGTTATGCAAAAGTTCCAATCAAAAAGTTAGAAAAATCCAGGTTTTGGTGGACTTCTACAAGTCTAAATTTAAGTTCGGTTACAATTTCATTTTTGTTTTCTATCTATTATGCGCTACAGGATGAATGGGATGTGCTATCAAATAGACCCGATGCGGGGCTCTGTTTTCTGGATGCGCTGCCCTGTTTTTCTTCCGTGCCGAGATCTACAGGAAAAGATTAGTAAAGATGATGTGCTAATCTAAGGACCTCACGCGCTAGGGTATAAACCCCACACGCTAAACAGTGCACGGGATGCACCATAATGTTAGCAGGAGCGCTAAGGTATGTTCCCCACGCGCCGATTCCTGTTTCCTTCATACCTGCAAAAGTGTATATTTTGGAAAACCAATTTGATTAATGGGGTAGAGCCCCACGATGGGCGCCAGAAATGTATGCGGGAAAAGCGGGTCAATAGAACTTAAAATGCGTAAAGTGAAGCCCAAAGAGACTTGTCCACACACCCACAGGACTTCTTGGTGCAAGCTATGGAGTCGTGAAGGATGACTCAGCTTCCCAAGGTTGGTTCCATGGTTCTCTATCTCACAAGGTCCCTCAAACCGATGCCTCTGCTCTCAGATCATTGAGAAAAGTGGTTAGGGATGACAAATGCAAGAATGAGGGATGCTTTTGATTAATTTTAACATGAGAATGCAACCTATCTATGCATGATCCTACAAATGCAATGGACTAGATTATAAGATGACAAGATTAGTAGTGATACTATCTTAACATGATATGCTAGTTATATGATTAAGCTATTGATGAAAGAAGTAGTCTAAAATGATTATTAGAGTAATTCTTATTACAAAGAGAGACTAGATGTGCCAAAAATTGAGCATAAATGTGATACTAAGATCTTGCATATCAAAAATGGAGGAATGAGAGCTCTATTTATAGCAAAAATAGGGCAATGGATGACCAGGATTGAAAGAGTTAATCAAGGGTTGAGTTTGAAAGTTGCTCAATCCATGTTCACAATTTTCACCAATGAAATGGTGACAATTGACAACATCAGGTTGGTTGAGAGGAGATGTAAGAAGCATTAAATGCTTGAGAAGACCTCATGGTTACCTTAGGGGGTAAGGGTTAAGGTTAGGTTAAGGTTATCCATTGGAGAAAGATTTTACCCAAAGGATAAACTTTTGTGCAAAGGTTAAAGGGATAACCATGGTCAAAGCAATAAATGCTTGATGAGACCCTTGGGTTACATGGAGGTTAAGTTAGGCAAAAAGTCTCTAATCATGCCACTAAGGGTTAGTTAACCATTAATGGTTTGAAGACTTTGGGGACAAATTTGTAAGAGTCCTTCCAAATTTGGGGGCATTCAACAAGTTGTTGAATGGATAAAGGATTTAATGAATTTGGAAGACTTTCCTCCAAATTTGAGAAGTGACATCCTCAAATTTAGGGAAAATGAATGATGAATGGGTTTAGGCTGATTGATTAGGTTTAGAAGAATCTAGAAGAATTTAGGAAGGGGATTAGAATGCAAGTGGGAGATGTAGGAAAATGCAAGTGGGTGAGGAATAATAGGATTTAATTAAAATAAAGTTAATTTATTTCAATTTGGTTGTAAAATAGGAAATTCAATAAATTAGATTTATTCAATTTGGGGGGAACACTATTTAATTAAATGTAATTTTAATTAAATGGGCTAGAAGGGTAATTTTAATTAAATGGCTTAGATAGAAGAAGGGTATATTAATTAAATCTTAATTTAATTAATTAGAAGAATTTTAAGAGTAATTAAATGAATAAAATTCACTTAATTGATTATGCAACTTTTAGGTGTCTACAATATTCATCCCTTTTAGGATTGGATCAATCAAGTTGAATTCCCTCTTTTAATGTAAAGTTCATCCCAAGTGAATTTAGTGGTCTTATCAATCTAAGTGTTGAAGCTCTAATTTCCCCCACCTTATAATTACATATAGATTTATGCCCTCTCCATGATAACAGATATACTATAAGGTTTTCGAGACAAATTAAAAAACCCCTACCATAATACAGAGACCTTTTATACCTTCCAATAAAAACTAATAAATATCATATATTAAGAACCAAAACCCATATCTTCTATATGGCAGGACAATGTTCAAGATTACAATTTTTTGCTAAATAACTATGTAAAAATAGAAGACTTTTCTTAGGATGCCGAAAAAACCTCATTTTGAGTAAGCAATATTCGCCTCCTTTTGCATGGTGGATGTGATGCATGGTCCTTGAGAAAGATGAAAGCTTGATAGGTGGCCACCACTCTATCACATAGAAGCACCCCCACCTCATTCTTATGTGCCTTGCTTGTAGCCGCTAGAATTTTTTCCTTTTGCTCATGGAGATTCCTTTTCATTACTATGTACACACTCTAAAAACTGGACTTTTTACTAATCTCCTCATGTGAAAATAAACCCCCTACCAAAGTATTATTACTATGCAGATCATACTCCCTTATTGCATCTTAAAGAGTGAAACCTGGGATCAAACTTCCTTTTACATAATCAACTACTAATACCCACTTGTCCATAGATTTGCAACAATTGATTGGATTCAATAGAAAATATGAGACCAATTAAGAAATAAAAACCAGATGAGGGGCAGTAATGTTTAGGATTCCTTTGCCAATTACCACTCTGATCGCATTCTCCACCTTTCCATAATGTATTGTGAAAACTGATTACAACAATTATGAAGTAATAGCCCCTAATTCAGGAAATTATGATATGATTTAGATCTCATAGCACTTGAACATCATTTCTATTAATTTGGGGTACCAACAATGTGATGTACTAAACTTCTTCGATGCTAAGTGGGATTCCTATTTGGACTTGTCACTTCATATCTTGTTTATTTATAATTATTCATAACCTATACAAAAACTGAAGGTTAGGAAAATAAAAATCAAATTGTCGAATCATTATCATGAAAGAAAGAAATAAATTATTTTAACGTCTATGAGGCTAAATATAGCCTATGGGATAGACCCCTTCACAAACTGACTTTTGCATTTCAACTATTTTCTTGTGTAGCGTGATGATGAGTGCCCCTAGCTTCTCCACAAACCCCTTTCTGAAAAAATTGACCCAAGAGCTTGTTGTCAAGGTGTTTTCATAACTATCCCTATTGGCCTTGAAAACATCACATTCTAGAATGAAGTGTTTTTCAATTTCAACTTTACCTAAAGTGCAAAAATGCACACTCTTTCCTCCCAATATTCTTTTGGTCTTTTCCAACATCTAGTTTCATAGAAAAGTTGATGAGATTTAGTTCTTAATTGAGGAATGAGGATTTTGGATTTCCATGATATCTTGGCCCCTATGTACACTTTTTTATGATGGTTACAAGAGGGGTTAAACTTGTCAATATTGTATTTCTTTTTTCTCCCTAGCTCTTTATCATTGAAGATAATGGAGGTGATGTTCAAATGTTCCACACTCCCTTGAATTTCAAGTGACCTCATAAGTGTGTTGCACCTTGTTTGCCAGTACTACTACCCAATTCTTTATGTTGGCTTTAAAATCTACACTTTCTTGATTTTCATGACATGGTGATTTCTGTACACAATTATTTTGTGTTAAGTGTGCCTTATTATCTTATGAGGATCAATCGCCATCCATGTCTTCTTTTAATGTACATAATGTACCACATCATCATATTGATTGATGTCATCATAGAAAGATACCATAATCCAATTCTTTCCGGCTATCATATAGTTTTGTTAAACTAGGAAGAACATAACATAAAAGGACTTGACTACTTGCCCACACAAATTCCAAATCATCACTAAACAAAACATTTTCCATCTATGTTACCTTTGAGAAAGAGAGTTGATTGATACTACCAACCTCTAGCCTTAAGTATATACTTGAAAAGCTATTCAAAAATGAAGTTTCAAAACACTCAGCCCTCAAGATAATTTATAGATTATGCAGCTCATTTTGAACTATTTCACTAGCACATTGAGTGTTTAGTAAACTAGCTTGAGAATAGCTTTATCTTTCCCCCTGTTGGTTACACCCTTGATTTTCTAGCCAATCTTCCAATCTATTTCCTTCCCTATTATATTGGATCAACTCATATGCTTCCAATTTAACTAACATTCCCTAGACTTGTCGAAAAATGTAGAGCAACTTCCAATTTTGACTCTTCCTCTTTTTGAAAGCTTTTAGAATTATTAGAGAATCTCCCTCTATCTAGATGTTGTCTACATTCATGGACAAGACTAGATATACACCTTTGTTGTAATGCCCGCCAAAATACCCTAGAGAAACTAACCATCTAATATGCAAATGGTGTTGGCATTGCACACTCCAATGAGAATTGTAGACGATTGAAGGTATTGTCATTGATGGCAACCTTGCAATCCTATGGCACCGACACTGACGATAGTTCACTGGCAGCGACAATGATGATTACCGACACCCCAACCGACAGGATTTTAATTATTGTATTTTGTATTTAATTGTAATATCTTTTTGTAAGCCGACAAGGCGTATTGCAATAAGACTCATATATAAGTATGAGATCTTGTAGATCATTTTAGATGTGGACATGGGAAGATTATTTGCAGAAGTAATGTGCAAATATTAAGGCAGATTTTGGAGTAAGGTTTATGGTTATTGTATGAGCTTAAACCGGTACTAAACCTGGCATAGCAGATGCTGAACTAAAGCAGTACATTATATTGGATTTTCATAATCCATTTTATAAGTCAGTGAGACTTCCTTTTGTAATTAAGCAGTGAGCTTTAGGCAGTTGGCCTTCCTGCATGTGTAGGCCCCTATTGTAAGTAATATCCATTCATTGGCTAGTAAGTGAATATTGTGGGTCACAAATCCCACTGAGGTTTTTCCCACACCGGGTTTCCTCGTTAAAAATCTTGTGTTATGGTGTGCTTTCTATGTTGTGTTTATTGTTCATATTTACTACATTAATTCTTGCTTACCGGTACACTATTTTGGAATGCAATTTATTTAATAAGGTCATAAAATCTACCCACTGGTTAGATACTGATTCACCCCCCCCACCCCCCTCTCAGTATCTTTGGGAATCCTAACAAATGGAGATAAAAAAATTTAAAAGCACCACTTAATGCAACATATACAATCAATTAATCATATGCATATAACGTTCATTAACATGATAAACAATTAACCATCATGAGCATAATTACAAGAGCACATAATGCAAGCGGAAATGAACACAATCCATCAACAACATTCCCTAGGGTATCTCAACATCATTGCTTATAACACCCTCAAGAACATAGAAACATAGGCATACACCATATTTACTACCATAATCTATTACATTCCAATTCAACTACTACTATCTCTTTGATGCACACATAATAATCCTTCACTAATCTAACTATCATGATTCCATTCATCAATAATGCAAATCCCCTAAAACCCTTAAGGTTGATTTTAAGAGCACCAATACCAAATATTCCTAATCCCAATTTCTTATTCAACATCCTAACATCATATTACCATTACCAATGCTAATTACCACATTACTAACTCATTTCCTTAATCATCATAGTCAATCACATAACACTAAACGTATAACCATAGAATCAATTCCATTAATGAGCAATATCCAAGTTACAAATTTACATAAACATTAACCATTTACATCAAGAAGCATAGCTCACAACTACATATATAATTACATCATGAATTCTGCAATGTAGATATGCTACATGAATCATATACATCGATCTTCTACATGAATCCATCCATGAGATGCAATAAAAGAATCCACATCTACGCACAAGAGAAACCGATGAAGAACATCCCAATGGAAGAAGGCATCAAACAAACCGACCTTGTGGAACCATAAGGAACCATCCCTCATCCTAGGAGATGACACAAGATCCCACACACACTCTAGATCTAGGCTGGCACCTAACAACCAAAGGATACAACCAAAAACACAACTCAAGCCTAACTCAAAGCTCAAATAACATAAGACCTCTAGAGTCAACTCAAAATCCAAGATTCAAGGTACTAGGACCTACATGAAGGGGAAGAGTGTCATCACATGCAACCATCATGGGAACCTATCCCAACATCCATGATACTCATGCGAAGCTGTCTCAACCTTTGAGGATATCTAGCCAGTTCAACTTTCCTGGATCACCAAGGGCTACCTAACCATTCTTGGATCTATATAATCACCCCAAGGACATGATTTGAGGCCAAAAATTTATTTCTTATCTTATTAAGGTGATTTACCTCTACCCATCCCATTATGATTAATTATTTATGTTATCACTTGATTACAAGGTAAACTCCCAATGAGATATTCTGGCAGTCTAGACCCTGGGTAGCCTAGCAGTCTAATCCTCATGACCCCAGTCACCCACTCAGAATTCCACTCTCCCTATCATGCACCTAGACCTTAGGGAAGCAACAATGCATAACACATAACATAAGCTCTCAATACAATCTAACTGGATAACCAAGGTTTACCAATCAATATAAACTTATGAGACATGTATAGCATATGCCATCGACCTTTTAAACAACATGGAACACATATCATACACATAATACCAACCAAAATGAGCCCAAAGAATAATCAGCAAGGTATAGCACATCTTGCAAAATTTGCCAAAAGGTTTAAGTCATTTTTTTAATTAAAAACAAAAAATACAAAAGTTCAATAAAATCAATCACACGGTCTTGGATCATCTTAGGACACTTGGAAAACATCAAAATAAGCCTCTGATAAAATAATAGAATCGAAAAAATCAACCCAGATTGGAAAAAACTTCCAAAACACCATTACAAGATAGTTTAGCGCATCTGACTAGTAGAATAGTGCATTTGATAGGCAGATTAGCGCATATACATCTCAGTATAGCACATACACTCATTGGAATAGTGCATATAAATAATGATTTAGTGCATACAGTTAACAATAGTGCATATGGCATACATAATAGTGCATATGGAAGATAGTCTAGCACATAGGATAATTAAAAAGATGCATATAAGACCTAGATTAGTGCATAAGCACAAACAGGAAGCAAAATTCGACAAGGCAAAATAAAATTTCTAAGACTAAAATAAATACCAAAAATATAATAAAAAAGAGACGCCCAGGCTAATGGAAACTCAAGGACTAACCAATCTGATTAAATAAAGTCCAAAATGCAAGAAATCAAACTTCCAGGAAAAGACTCCCAACAGATGAATACACTAGAGGGAAAAACACAGTCTCACTCAGAACAATGAATTTAATCTCCAAATTCATTACAAGATATAACAAATCCATACACTCCGGTAATACACTCCAGAGAACAAAATATGCAAAGTTTCACAAACACAATGTCAGAAGTCATTCACAACAAAATACAACATTCAAAACAAATGAATAATCATTCCCTTCAACTATATAATATATATACTTTAATAAATCCTTCTCAAAAGTATCTACCCAGAACCTCCCAAAACAATCTTTTCAAAGGCATAATGCAAACATTCTTTCTGAAAAAAATAAAATACACAGGGAGAGAAAATCTCCAACCTGGAACCTGAAGTAATGGCAAAAGAAGCTGAAGAAACACAATCCACAATCCACAATCCAAATCCAAGCCAAGCAACACCAAATCTAAATCTCCAGACAAGAACGAGAATTACATAAGAAATTCAAGAAAAGCTAACCCTACAAATTGCATAGGCGACCGATTAAATAGAAAATCAAAGCCAAACTATAGAAAAAATGTCGGCCAATAGAAATGATCGATTAAAATATATTTTTTACCAACCCTTTCCAAAAACCAAGGTAAGAATAATAAAATATTATTTAATTAACTTACCCAATAATTCAACCAATAGAATCATAGGGTAGGTAAGGTAAATAGAATATTTAATTAATCTCAATAGGATAAAAAAAGAAATGATAACAATAAACAACCAATGATAAAATAAACCATGAACACAATTAAATATAAAAGCCCATTAATAAAATAACCAAATGTATATAAATAAATACCCATATAATAAATAAAATCACAACTAATAAATTGATAAATAATAAATATTAATTAAATCAATAATCCTTATAATAATAATCTCTCGTTAAATTATTATTAAATATTAATATCAACTATTTGATTTAATTTATTATAAACTATGTAAATCATTAATTTAATTTAACATTATTAAACTATATAAATCAGTTAATTAATTAATAATTAAACTAATAATCATAACACTTCAAGCAAACCAACATAGGATAGCTTAGGAGACCACTAGATGCTAAATAACATCTCACACCAAGACACCAAACTGACAAGGGTAATCAACTTAAAACTAGAGTATAAAATGGGTTTTCATGTCATCTCCAATCAACTTGCCATTGGGATGAAGACACACTCAGACTTGTGAAGCCAAGTGGAGTCAATGTCTGGTACCTGCAAACCTGTCATCACCAATACATATACAACAACATATAACATAAATAAACAGGTAGGTGAAAAGAATCATAACATCATATCATGCTTGCAATGACTGATATGACATCGTCTCTATCACGAATACACTTAAAAGATAGTCACAACAATCAAACACTATCATAAACATCATTATATCCAATATAATCATAACATAGGGTTAGTACATCATAAGATACCATCAAATAACCATACACAAATATAAACCACACTTCTAAAATAAGTACATGAAGATCACCAAATAAGATTCTATCATCATAATAGTCTATGAATATCATCATCCTCATGAAATCATAATATCGAGTATAAATATAATGTATCTATCATCAATAATAAAGCATCCAGATCACAAGTAAATCCATAAACATCTCAAAGTAGTCTATGTTATAGCAATATAGTCTATTGATGCACAAAAGGGAAAGATGAATCAGGGAGGGGTACTACATTTATATAAGGCAAGTGCTTCTGAAATGTTGTTAGTGGGTGAGTCAAACTTTAGACATTGTGCTGCTAAAATATTTTATGCGTGATCCTGGATAACACATCCTCCTACTACCTTTCTTGGATTTCCCTTAGCTACTCCATCAAAATTTAACTTCAATTTTCCCATCGAAGGGGGAATCTAAGTAATCCTCGCTTGATCCAACTTTTACTTAGGATTTTGGGAAAAGCTACCTTGAAATAGTAAGTTTATATATGGCCACTCCTTGAGAATAGAGGAATCCCAATCTGAAAAAGAATCATTCACCTGTCTGATTTTTTTTACAAATTCATTTAGCACCTCTGATATTGCTTTTTCTATTCAGAGAATTACTTGATTAGTCTCAACCTTTTCTTACCTAAAAATTCTCTTGTTTCACTCCCACTAGATGTTCGAGATTATCATCAATGAAACTATATTCCAAATTCCTTAACATAAATTATTTGCCACATAAATGAATCAAAGCAATCATAGTATATATGTTCACAAAACATAGTTCTAGTATCATAATTTAAAATAGAAATCTAAATATTTAACTTAAAATTAGTTAAAATAACATAAATGCTCACAATACCTTTACATGCAACCATCTGAGGAAGAATTTATGGAAAACTCTTTTCTTGTGGAAGGCTCTAAAATTTTGAATGTAGTTCAAACGACTAAAGCTTGGGCTGCAGCTGGTAGAAAGTGGAAATTGGGGAATGGGAGAATTATTAGATTCTAGGAGGACAAATGGTTAATAGATAGACTGTTGGAGGAAATCTCATTTCTTAAGGAATGAAAACTTTGGTTCAAAAGCAGGTATGGAGACTTTGTGAGAGACTACTGGAGAAATGGGAAGTGGATTGAGTTTAGCCAGCTTTGTCCGGGATTAAAATTTTTGAAGATCTTGCTTTCTTCCAAAATCTTTATGGATCATTTTGAGGATTGTTTGATTTGGAGGGAAACTTTTGATGGGAAATATTTTTTTGTCTTCAGCGGTGTCTATCCATTACAAAGTTCTGGAAGAGATCCCTTTGTGGGCTAAAGTGTGGATAAAGAAGTTGACGCCCAAAATTAATATCTTCTTTTGGATTTTTATTGAGAATAAGGTGCTAACTCTTGATAATCTCCATAAGCGTGGATTTGTTTTTCCTAATAGGTGTTCTCTTTGCTACAGGGAGGAGGAGTCTGCTTGTCATATCCTCTACCAGTGCAATTTCGATCAGGAAATTTGGAATATTATTTTTAGTAGGTCAAAGTTGAGCTGGGTTTCCCGAACTCTCTGGAAGAGTTTTGGTAGCAATGGTATTGCCCTAGTTCTAATTCTAACAATGTTGAGCTTTGGAAACTTACTCTCCCTGTTGTCATATGGAACATTTTGAAGGAGCGTAACAATAGGATTTTTAGGGAAAAATGTGTGAACCCTGAAGTGGTGGTGGATAAAATCTAGAGGGATCTATGAATGTTTATATGGAATTGATAATGGTTTAGTTGCTAAAGAAGACTTTAATGAAAGTTGGAACCTCTCCAATAACATAAATAGTAAGGATAAGGGTAGGGATGGTCTTTTCTAGTGCTTTCCTTCCCAGGGATGTATTAAGGCCAACTTTAATGGGGCTTCTAAGGGAAAGCCTGGTTATGGGGGCATTGTCAGGAATTTTGCTGGAAGTTGCCTTGTGGTTGTTGCTGGCCCTTTGGGTAACCAAACTAGTCATTATGTTGAAGCCTCGGCGGCATTGAATACTTTGATTATAGCCAAAAATCTCAATCATGATAATCTATGGTTGGAGGGAGACTCTCTTAACATTATTAAATGCCTTAAGGGAGAAGTTGAGCCTTCGTGGACTATAGAAAATATTATTTTTAAAGCTAGAGAAATTATTTCAAGCTTTAAATCAATTATTATTGAGAATGCTTTCAGGGAAAAAAATGTGGTGGCGGACAACCTGGCTAACCTTGGTGTTATTTCCGAAGCTCAAAGCATATGGAATGGGGAAGTTAATATTGATTTTAATATTAAAGAACTTATTAGAAAGGACAGATTTATAGGGAAAGAAGGATCACATGTTAATCATGGAAGTATTAATGATTAATCATCAAATTTTTAGAAAGGTAATAATGGCACGTTAGAAGGGCAGATTCCTAAACAAGAATACTAAATTTTTGCATGCTTTGTGGGTGTGCATTTTCAAAAAGCCGAGTGTCATTTGGAAGAAAGCTCTGAAGTTGCAGAAGTAGAGAAATTGTAAAATGAATTCTAAAATGGGGGGATCTAAGAAGAGAGGAACCTGATGATATTTCCAGATGGAGTGAGATGCCTAAGGTATGTACAAAGTTGGAGAAGGGATTCATGATGCATTTCATGGAAAAATTGGTAGACTACGATATAAGCAGAGTAAACCTAGCAGTTACCAAAGTTATTGAAAATTGGAGAAATGGCTCCTTCAAAATTCATGGTGTTAGATTTAAGCTGGACGCGGACCTCATTTCAACAGTCACAAGTATGCCCCATTCTAGTCTTAATTTCTTTAGGGACCTGAAAGTGTCTAATAATGCAGTAAAGATTTTTCCACGTAAAGAGAAGGAGAGAGGGAAATTAGGAAAAGCTTCGGGGGGGTATTATGATGCTTCTAATATCAAAAAAATTTGGGGTTGTGTGCTTAATGCAATTATGGAATATATTACTATGGAGGGTCATTTCACCAAGGTCCACACCTACCATTTTGTGCTTCTAAATCACTTTAGACATGAGAAGAGGATTTCTCTACCCTATTACCTTTTCAGGTCTCTGTCATGGTCTCTGAACAAGCATAGCAAGAACCCTTCTTCTCATGTGCTTCATTATGGCCTTATTTTGCTCATTTATGAGCATTGCAAGATTTTGACTATTCAGGAAAACAAAAGGTTGTCGGTGTCGCCGGGGAAAGGAAAGAGGAAAAGTGAGGAATGTGGGCCTAGTAAGGATGAGTTGATACAAAGAAAAAAGGTTAAAAAATCCACTGTGGAGAAAATTCAAGAGGACATGGGTAAACAAAAGGATATCGAGGTTGATTCTGAGGTCATGGGAAAAGATGGAAGTGAGATGGAGACTGATGAGTCTGACAGAGAGGAGAGCTAGAAAGAAGAGGAAGTGGGGGAAGAGGAAGGATGAGCAAAGGATGTTTCTGATTAGAATAGCCCTACCCACAACGTGAGTATTGGTAATGTTAACAACCAGCCTATGGAGGAGCAGGACAATCAGATTAATAAGGAGGAAAGGGAAATGGAAACTGAGAAGGAGAAGGATAAGGAGGCAATGAGTAGGGAACAGGATAAAGCTAGAGATGGGATTATTATGGATAAACTCAAAAGCCAGTCTGAGGCTCGAATGGGTTTTGATAGGTGGGTATATGAAAGAATCAAGAATCTGGAAAAAATTGATAAGCAACAGGAAGAGCAGGGAAAGAAAGATGAAAGGAACCAAGAGCAATGGAAAAAGGTTATGGAGGAAAAAGTGGAGAAGCTAGAAGGTTATATTAGTAAGTTGGAGGAAGGAAAAACAACCATGAAGAACTTTTGGGTTTTGATTCCGGATATCCTTACCTCTGTGACCAGGAATATGGAGGAAATTGCCAAGTTCCTTGATGGCTCCAGAACTTCCAAACCTGTTGTGGACCTAGATGTTGATGAGGATGCTATTGAGGCAGGGAACGTGGAAAGTGCTCCTGGTGGCACGGAAAAAAGGACTAGGGCGAGTATGAAAAAAGCTGCTTTGACCTCTTCCAAGGAAATCCCAATGCTCAGGGATAATATTAAAGATTTGCAAGGGATTAGCAGAAATTTGGCTAATGCCCTTAAAAACATTAAGTAATTTTTGTTTTGACTTTTTTTTTGTTATGGCTGGATGTTGCTTGTTTTGTTGGGCTTTTATGTTAGTTTTTGCCCAAAACTATGCTGGTTTTTTTGTAGAATATATTTTCTTGTTTCTTAATGCTCTTATCTTATAAGGATCTATTGTAAAGGGTTTCGGGATCCCTTCAAAACCTATTTTTCTGTAATAAAAAACATAAATGCTCACAAAAAAAAGTTTTAGTATCATAATTTAAAATACATATCTAAGTATTTAACTTAAAATTAGTTAAAATAACATAGTTAATTTGATCCAAAAATGGGGTGTGATATATCCTCTTTAAAGATCATCATTCTCAATAATTTATCTCCATCTTAAAGTAAAACAAGGATCAATAGTTTTTCTTTCTATGGAATAATTTATCTTGAAATCCTCTTAGTCTTACCAAGTGGCACTATCATTTGAATTAGTCCCACTAGAGCTTACATTGAGAGACCTCTCTATAATGTAATTGGAGCTTACAAACTGTTGGTGTTTCCAACTAATTGCTCCAAGATATCTCTATGAGAGGGTAATATCAATCTCCAAGACCCCGAATCGGTGGAGCAATTGATAGAGTGTGGACTAGGGATAAGGAACTAGTTACACTCTCTACATTTTAGGCTCTGTAGGACCAAGGTGGGTCTCCCTTACGGTAGCATTTTAGTCTCTTCAGGTAGATATGATGCTACAATAGATGAGTTCTCAAAATACTATGTGAACAAGTGATCTTTAGACTCTAAAGGATGTGGCCTTCATCCTTATGTAACTCCGATCACAATCATAACTAATTTTCCTATATACTTGAAAGGAAAAACCGAATAAAGTAAAATGGTTCTTGTAATGTTTAATAAAACCTTCTCATTGTCATAGTTATAAATACAATATAATGACCAGTGCCTTATCCATTGGGCTATGAATTAGATGAACCATTATTACAATAATAAAAAATTGTATTCCATGCAGTGCCTTGGGCCTAGTGCGGTTAATACCTGGTATTAATCACAACATAGAATGAATTTCTCAATTGTGACTCAATACTTGCTCTCTACATAGAATCCTTTTGAATAGAAGTTAGAAAATTTTAATCTCCTACTTTAAAAGAATCCAATATGCATTCAAAATTCATTCAACATAGTGAAGAGATATGATTTTAAAATCCTTGATTCTATTAACTCATATAAGATTCTGGATCACAAGTGAAGAGAAACAACTTTGAAATCATTAAACTGGATTGCAAGATGTTCTATATATGCAGAGCTTATAAATATGATCCTTTGCAAAATTTACTGCAAGTAAGACACATATGGTCATGGTATTGTATTGCAAAAATTCTTAAAACCTATTGCATACTATTCACCCTTGGCGAAAAATAAGCATACAAACTTCTCATAGAATTAGTGTTCTATATTTCCAGTTTGCTCAAAGAATAAGAAAAACAAGGAGTGTCCTTTTATACAATAAGGATGCAACAAGCTTCGACCCTTTTACAACTTCAAAATGTAGGTGACTGACTGACAAGAAAAAGACAAAAAACTTTTATCCCTCTGACTGGAATAAACATTGCTTTATCTTCTTCCGCAGGTAGAAGGTGTTGGAGATGATTCAAAATCCTTCTTCTCTATGTATAGGCTCCCTTATCATGTTGGAAGATATGATACTCCTATAGACTGATTTAATACCAAGTGACAAAGAGAATCTTGTGATCCATTTCCCAAAGTATGCAATAAATATACAAGACATGATATAAATATTTGAGATAAGAAAAATAATAGTGATTAGACAAAGAAATATATCATTAGATATTTTTCCATCGAGAAGAAGAAAGAGGAAATTGAGATTACAAAAGGGCGGGAAACTGTGAATTCAAAATTTCAAAATTTCAAAATTAGAAAAAAATAGAAAGAAGAAGAAGAAGAAGAAGGGATTAGAATTCTCCAAATCCATGTTGCTTAAGGTCCTGAAGAGCCTTGAGGTGTTGTTGATACTCTTTGTCTGCAACTTCTGATATGGCAACCTCCATTCTGGTCATACCATTGTCAATCCTTGAGAGGGCATCCATGTATGACCCTAGCATCTTGTCAAGCAGCGCATCATTTGAAGTAACATCATGAAACATCTGATTCTAGAGAGTTCTGATGTCAGCTATCCATTTTGTTTTTTACCTTAAGATCCTCTTTCCCTTTGTCCCGCTCCTTTCCTTGTCAAAAAAGGTGGGCATATGGTTAGTGACTAGTCAGTGGAAGCCTATGAGTTCACTGTTGATTCTCTATGTGTATATCCTATGAATAGTGAAGAGTTGTTTTGTCATTTCAAACTTGGCCTTAAAAATCTCCACTATAATATGTAGAAAACTTGGGAGAGGTCTAATCAATGTAATTTTCAATAGTTTTATCACTTTGCTAATATGTGATAATGAACAAGCTATAAAGCATTGCCAACTCAAATGTTCCTAAGAAAAACTTAACAACTCTCTATGATCATCTCATGCTATATCTGCATGCTCCAAGATTTCAATGATTCTTGATTGCAGTAATAATCTTGCCATATTCACCTTCACTTTCCTTTCTATCTGCAATGCACCCACTTTTAGGCTATCCCTTTCATTTTCGAGATCAACAATTTCCAATCTAGCTTGATCTAGATCATCTCTTAGCCCAATGCTTTCATCAAATGCATGCTCAATACTACTTGGGGGTGTGTATGTAGGTACTATCCTTAATTGTTCTTCTAGAGTAATCACATTTTCTCTCAAGATTGTGATTTCCTCTTTTGTCTTGAAAGATACCTTATGAGAAAACTTTGCCACATTCAAATTGAGGCATGTTGCCTTTATAATGGAAGTGTCACCCACTCTCTTGACTAACAGACCTCCAAACAATTGATCAATCTCATGTCTCATGCTAGGCTTCTATGTGAATCTGCAAAGGCACCAAATAACAATTTGATCAAGGTGATCATCAAATAATACTCCTGATAGTACCTTCTCCCTTTGTGTTGGATCCATATAATCCAAATCTATGTCATGTCTCCTCCTCAATTCATCAAAAACAATGGCAAAAGAGATGTCCCATCCCTCCAAAAGGATTATTACACTTTTCTTCACAATCTCCCTTCCTATCTCCAGAGTCATAGTAGAAAATTGTTTATTTGCAACTTTCAAGACCTCATTCTTCAATTTTCTCATTTCTTCATACCCTAGTTCATCAAAATCAATGCCTATTGTTCTTTCTATGTGGTCTACCAAACTTCTAATAACAAAATGTTTGAACTCCCTTGTGTGGATGAAATCATCACACAAATTCTTGGCAGGTAGTTAATCTTACATCTTCACTCAAATCACCTCCAAGCTTGAATGAATCCAGGGCCCAATCCTTACAAGGCTCCTGAATAATGACCCTTGTTCTAGTGTCAAATCTATGAGGAGGTAGGGGCTCATCCCCTTGGAATTCAAAACCTTAATATGACTAGAAAGGGATTTCTCTACCTAGTGATAATGTTTGCAAAGGAGTAACAACCCTAGGGCTCTTTGGTATTGGATAAAGAGGGCCACTAGAGGATGAAGCACCCATGGGCTTCTTCTTAGCTTCTTCTACAAGCAACCTCTTTAAAGGGGAGGGGTGTGATGGTTTAGGGTCAACAACAACTATGGGGGGAGGCTCTTGAGGACTCAATGGTGGAGAAGCATGGCAATGGGGGAACCAATTGATTGAGGGGATTGAGGTATATCTTCCTCCATCACCTGCACTAGAGGTATAACATCCAAGCGGGGCCTTTCATGAGGTAGAGGTATTCTATCATCATCTATATAGGCATAAAATATTGCTCGTATCCTGGCCTCTAGAATCAGTAATGCTTCCCAAGAAGGGGAATGTGAGTTGTCTGCTTTCCTTTGTTTTCCTCATACTAAATCTTGTACCATCTTTCTTTCCTTTTCAACACCTCATCATAATTTGCTGCATTTCTTATGATGTCTTCATCATCTTCTTTGTCCCATTTATGCTCTTGTACCTTGGCTTTACAAGGCTTTTGACAAACCATTTTGAATCATACTACCTATATTTAGCCAAAGGAAGCCTATATTTTTTCAACATAGAGTCAAGAATGTCATATGCCTTTCTATTCAAAAAGTGATACATCCCAATTACAACATGTGATGGGATCATCGACCCTTTCTTATGCGACCCCCCCACCAAAGACTTATTTGCATCTGCCAATTGATGCATAATTTCAAGGAAAGTTATCTTATATCTTGAATAGTAATGGGCAAGCATCTAGGAGTAACCAGACTACCAAAAATCCTTATGATGGTGTGGTCCTTGAAATAAAACCATGATCCCCAATTGTGAGTGATTCCCAATTCAGGCTTAAGGTCCTTAGGCCTAAGAAACTCTTTAGCCTCTTGGGTTAATCCCCACCTAACCTTATTTTGAAAAATACTAAGAAGCTTCCTTACAAAAAGATTTTCAAACATCAAATAACTAGACCTATCACTATGTGAAATCCAAATATACATCCATTCCTGAACAAGGAGAGGTTCTCCTTTAACCTTAGTAATAATTTTCAAATCAGGATGCCATTATTTAAGACCTTTGTACAAGAATATACGCAATAAAAGAGAATAATACCTGAAAATATTTGACTTCCCAATTTTAAAATCAGAGAGGGCATTATGTAAACCTTCAACTACCACAAAAGCATAATCAAAAGGTCTATTGATATCCCTGCTTTGGATATCCACACAAACCATTATCATCCAGGTTGGTATCAAGTCCTTGGCACCCACAACACACACTTGACAGAGGGCATGGTATGTATCCAAAAAGTAACCTGCAAATAGGTCTACACTATAAGGGGTTGTCTGATTTGGTGTTAGTTGTCTATCGTTCCCTTTGAATCTTGGATGAAAGAATTACACCAACTTCCTTCTAAATATATGCTCATTCTTCTCTTATTCTAACTTTAGTTCTTCTAGATTGATGGCCCAATCAACATTGGGTTTGAGCATAAAAACTTTGTTGATTACATCTCTATTGATTTCTGTCAGCTTGCCACCTTCACTTGCTACAATTTTCCTAGTAGTAGGCTTATAGTTTGCTAAAATTGTAGCAATCAACTCTATGTTCACATACACATTGGGCAAAACAAGCCTCCCCATATTACATGTCCATACATTAGAGATTGGGACTGCCTCTTTCTTCTTGTTGTAACCCCTCCTCCATAGACCGAATCCTTGTGGCAGGATCAATGCATCTTTGATACTTGTAGTTTGGTCAATAATGAATTCATCTAGCCTTGATCCACACTTCGACCTCTTCTGAGTCTCACTCGATCCAGGAAGCTGAATCATAATCTCCTCAGAGAATTCTCTCTTTCCTAGACTAGAGGACTCTACCAATTTTAGGGTTAACATTTTACGGGCGATTTGAACGAAAAGATACAAAAAGCTTCAAAGTTTAGCACATGATAAATCCTACATATTCAGGTGACTAAAATGATTAAGAATTTTATATGAAAGAATATAAAGTTAAAGAGAATGCAATTGAAAATGTAATCAACAATTGTTTTCAAAAACCCTAATTATTAAGGCATAGGCATAAAAGAAACTTTTGAGAGCATGTACAGAGCACAATAAGAACAAATTCAAGCAATCTCGATGCTAAAATAGAAAAAGAATCTGGATCATAATGGGTAGGATGGAAAAATTAATTGCAGGAATGTATACTAGTGTGATGGCAAGAGATAGTCATTGCATTTCATATTTGAACATTGGGGCCCCAACAACAAATTCTCAGTCAGTCGGCAACAAATCAGAGCTTGACACATCAATATTTTTATTATATTTTCTTTGTCATCGACTTTAGTCACAAAAACCTTTCCATTGCAAAGTCATCAATGTTACGTGGCTCACTCATCCACATATCTATGTTTTCATTAGCTTGAGAATTCATCTCTATCCCCTGTGGGTCCTACATGCCACGTCTATAGCGGCGTTGCAGAATTAATCTACGGGTGCACCTTGGACCAATCGCACAATCATGCAGTAACCACAATCATCAATTTGATCAAAGGTGAGTGCATATTATCTATATCAAGTACATTTGGGAAGTGATTCATCTTAGTGGGACCCTCGTGCCATGTCATTGAAGGATCTGTAGAGTTAGCTTATGCCTGCATCTTTATTTAGTCATGTAGTTGTGCCCTCATCCCACATCATTGATCTTGATCAAGATAATCATTATTTATCTCCCTTTATGAGACGGAGTTCTAGGCCTATCCCCTGCTTATGGGCCTATCCCCTACAATATTTATTGGCATTCAACCATTTGAAATAGGGCCCATGTGACATGTAGATTCCAACATAGACCATTCAGTGGCCTCCAACTTGGCATGTTAGAGGCACATCATCTATTGACACGTCTGCAGCGACATTACGGAATTAGCTTTGTCACACATATTGAAGTAATCGTGTGGCTCTTACAATCGTTAATCTTGGAAAAGTTGCACGGTGAATTTGAAGCCCACGGTGAAGATAAAATTGGATGGCTAACATCAAGGGGTCGGTCACCGATACAACACAAAAAGCTTCAAGAAACAACTTAAGTAACCGAAAACAGGCAATCAACAGTCATCCCCAAAATAGAGGAAAAATAACACAAAGGAAAAAGGACCCAAGGTTTAGGGTTTTAAATCTGAAAGGCTTGAAAATATAGAAAATAAACCCTAAAATCTTCAGCAAGAAAAAAAAAATTAAAAAAGTGCTCCAACACAAACCTCAAGGACATTGAGAGGCTTGATAATGACCACTCTTGGATCCTACACATAAAGAGAATTATAATCAATAACATGATTAAATCTATATACATACAGTTTTAAATAGGGTACATGAAAAACATCAAGCATATGAGCTAGAGCCAATGGTAGATCTAATCTATGAGCAATTGAGTTCATTAGTTATAGGATCTTGAATGGACCCACATATCTAGGTGCTAGTTTGGTTGACTCATTAGGCTTTATCAAGCTCTTTTGAGGTTTGAATCTTAATAGAACTTTATCTCCTACTAAAAAATTGTCATGAAATATTATTGGCATCAATATAACTTTTTTTGTTACCCTTCATTTCCATTAATGTTTATGGCCTAAGGCTACTCTTGTCTTCTAGTTTATCTCTACTTATAGAAATTCGGTACTTCTAAACATACAATACTTCAAAATGAGCCATTTTTATAGAAAAATGATATGAGTTATTGTAATAAAACTCAACTAATGGAAGGTACTTGTCCCATTTATATTTTTTATCCATGCAATACATCCTCAATAGACCCTCTAGGACTTGATTACTCTTTTTTTTTACCATATTTATTTAGATGATAAGCTTAAATTATATTCATTTAAGTTCCAAACATTGAAAATAAGTTTTTTTAGACTATCGAAGTCATCTTTGCATCCCTATGTAAGATAATATTCTCAAGGACTCTATGTAAATTTATTTTTTCTTGCACAAATATTCTTGGTAGGACAGGTGCTTCGTTGGTAGGTGTAAAGTGGAAAATTGGATACTAGTGACTCCCAACCTAGAAGAGAGAAAGGAAGCCACTAGGATTATTTTCACTTGGGAAGAAATTTACATTCAAAAGAGGGGTTGAATCCGCTAGATCCAAATCCGAGGGAAATAAGGATGTGAATTTTGTGTGGATTACAAGTGGTTGAAGTGTGATTTACCCTCTTTTGTAAATGAGAAAGTTGACTTGTTGACTATGTGGAAAAGAGAGAGGAAATGAGTGAAATGAGGTGCTACCAGTTTGGGATCACGTTGTAACTTTGGATCTGAGTTAATTAAACTGACATGGATCTGCCCTGCAAATTTGGAGAAAATTTGTCAGGACCCTAGCGGGAATGTACATGGTCCGCCACAAAATCCATGAAACAAAAAGGGTTCTTCCGTCTCTGCAAATAAAGCCCAAACTTGAAATTACAACTGTGCACCTGCAAACTACACACACAAATAGAAGAAAAGGGGGTTGTGGATAGAGGTTTGCCTCAGTCAAACCCTAATTGAGGAATCAACCTATAAATAAAGTAATTGCAAATGCTTGAATGTAAACAATGGAGATGTATACCTTGTAGATTTGCAACTCGTTGATGAAGATTGCTTTGCTTCTTGAATGTATTCACAAATATTGTATGAAATGGCATGTAACATGACAAAACCCTAACATACACACATGCTTGCAAATGAATGTTGTAATGTTGCTCCAATGGATGAATGAAGAAGACTTGAATGCTTAAATGCTTGATGATGACCTTGAAATCTTGTATCTTCTTCTTATGCTCTTTATATATCTTTTCATTGTCCATCCATCCTTGAATGAGGGTATTTAATTCTCTTTTATACATGCCTCAAGGATTAACTTTCAATCACCAAAGGCCAACAAAGAGGAATAACAAACCCTGAAGACAATAAGTGCATAGGAAATCGGGCAACCCACACATAGGACCACCCTAGGAGGTGGGGACAGGGGTGCCACACCACCATCCTAGGGTGACATGGGCGCCATGCCCCTATCTGAGGGGGACATGGGCGCCACACCCCTGTCCTAGGGGGACAGGGATGCCACGCCCCTATCCAGCCCTATTTCGAGGCGCGTACAGGGTCTAAAGGAGACACAAAACATGAAGGAGGAAGAGAGAAGGGTTAGAAATGCAAAAATAGGTCCCAGTTAAGGAAGGAGATGTCATTGCCAAGGTGAGGAACCCAAATGTGGTTAAAATTATAGGGATCGTAATTTTATGACACTACAGTAGGGTTTCCTAGAGTAAAATGAGATACATTTGTAATTTTATCTACAACTAGAAGAATTATGATGTCATAGTTCCTTGACATAGGTGAACTATGAAAAAAAAATATACTAATAACATACAATTTATATTTGGGTGTTGGATATTAGAGTTGTTGGAATATGTTGTTGTCACTGATGTCAACATATTCCCGTGTTGTAGAGAATTAGTGTGTTGCAAAGAGTTGGTTTGGGTGATCTATTGCAGATGTACTGATGTGGATTAATTGGTTTTGACATACTTATCTCTAGTTGATTCAGTATGAGTTTCAGTGTTCTGGAAGGTTATTTGGTCAACTTGTGTGATCCGGTGTAGTGGTTGGTTTTTTTGTTGGTTCAGTGTTGCAGAGTTGTGATTTCTTGATTGTATTGCTCTGAAATTGATTCCTTATGTGGTACAAATTTTGGAGAGTGTTTGGGACATTCATGTGTGTCCTCAAATTGGATGGTTCATGATTTGGAACTTCACAAGAGTATCTTTGAGTTTGTCAGGTGGTGTTCTTGAGCTCTGATAATGAAATACTTATGATTCTTATTATCCAAGTTGTTGTGGTGATTGCAATAGAATTCATGTTGCTTATTGATGTTCTTTGATCATGTCCTATGCTTTTTGGTGGTCCACGTTGATCATGGTGTGCGTTATTGAAGATTTTATCGGTCTGGTGGTATTATTTGTGTTATGTGACATATTTGGTGGTTTAGCATGTTGTGGATGATCTTGGCGAATTATTTGGTGGCATTGCATGTTCGATGATTTAATTTGGGTCCATGTTATTTCCTTGCCGACATTATATTGGTCCGCATATGGATTTATGTATCGTGTGTTGTAATTTTATAATGAGGTCTTATATGTTGAGCTGACCTTGAGGTCAAGGTTGATGATTTGTATAAATAGGTAATGTAATCATGTAAGATGTATGCCTATGGTTGTATCTATGATCTGTGAGAGTATTGTATGTACAGACAAGTGAGTCTATCATTGGGATGTGTGGAAGAGAAAAGAAGTGTTGTTGTGTAGACAATGTGCATAACCAAAATTGTAATTAGGCATTTGGAGATGCTATTATTTCAGTTCATGTAATCCGGATTGGTGTCCAATCTTTGTAAGGCAATGAGCCTTCCCAGGGTTGTTGTCCTTTGTTATTTTGAGCAGTGTGCTTGAATACATGTGAATTCCCCATTGTAATATTTACACATACTATTGCAAAGTATCATCTTATTGTGGGTAGGTTCCCACAATGGTTTTTCCCTTAACAAGGTTTTCCACATCAAAAATCTATGTGTTATGTGTGTTGTTTTTCATTACGAGAAAAATAGGTTTTGAAGGGATCCCGAAACCCTTTACAATAGATCCTTAAAAGATAAGAACATTAAGAAACAAGAAAATACATTCTGCAAAAAAACCAGCATAAAAGCCCAACAAAACCAACAACATCCAACCATAATAGAAAAAAGACAAAAGAAAAATTACTTAATGTTTTTAAGGGTATTAGCCAAATTTCCGCTAATCCCTTGCAAATATTTAATATTATCCCTGAGCATTGGGATTTCCTTGGAAGAGGCCAAAGCAACTTTTTTCATACTCGCCCTAGTCCTTTTTGTCGCGCCACTAGGAGCACTTTCCACATTCCCTGCCTCAATAGAATCCTCATCAACATATAGGTCCACAACAGGTTTGGAAGTGTTGGAGCCATCAAGGAACTTGGCAATTCCATATTCCGGGTCACAGAGGTAAGGATATCCAGAGTCATAACCAAAAATTTCTTCATGGTTGTTTTTCCTTCCTCCAACTTACTAATATGAGCTTCCAACTTCTCCACTTTTTCCTCCATAACCTTTTTCCAGTGCTCCTGGTTACTTTCATCTTTCTTTCCCTTCTCTTCCTGCTACTTATCATTTTTTTCTAGATTCTTGATTCTTTCATATACCCACCTATAAAAACCCATTCGAGCCTCAGATTGGTTTTTGAGTTTATCCAGAATAATCCCATCTCCATCTTTATCCCATTCCCTGCTCATTTCCTCCTTATCCTTCTCTTGCTTAGTTTCCATTTCCCTTTCCTCCTTATTAATTTGATTGTCCCGCTCCTCCATAGGCTGGTTGTTAACATTACCAATACTCACGTTGTGGGTAGGGCTATTCTAATCAGAAACATCCTCTGCTCCTCCTTCCTCTTCCCCCACTTCCTCTTCCTTCCAGCTCTCCTCTCCATCAGACTCATCCGTTCAATCTCACTTCCATCTTTTCCCATGTCCTCAGAATCAACATCTGTATCCTTTTGTTTACCCATGTCCTCTTGAATTTTCTCCTTAGTGGCTTTTTTAACCTTTTTTCTTTGTATCAACTCATCCTTACTAGGCCTACATTCCTCAATTTTCCTCTTTCCTTTCCCTAGCAACACCGACAACCTTTTGTTTTCCTGAATAGTCAAAATCTTGCAATGCTCATAAATGAGCAAAATAAGGCCATAATGAAGCACATGAGAAGAAGGGTTCTTGCTATGCTTGTTCAGAGACCGCGACAGAGACCTGAAAAGGTAATAGGGCAGAGAAATCCTCTTCTCATGTCTAAAGTGATTTAGAAGCACAAAATGGTAGGTGTGGACCCTGGTGAAACGACCCTCCACAGTAATATATACCATAATTGCATTAAGCACATATCCCCAAATTTTTTTGATATTAGAAGCATCATAATACCCCCCGAAGCTTTTCCTAATTTCCCTCTCTCCTTCTCTTTACACGGAAAAATCTTTACTGCATTATTAGACACTTTCAGGTCCCTAAAGAAATTAAGACCAAAATGGGGCATACTTGTGACCGTTGAAATGAGGTCCGCGTCCAGCTTAAATTTAACACCATGAATTTTGAAGGAGCCATTTTTCCAATTTTCAATAACTTTGGTAACCGCTAGGTTTACTCTGCTTATATCGTAGTCTACCAATTTTTCCATGAAATACGTCATGAATCCCTTCTCCAACTTTGTCCATACCTTAGGCATCTCCCACCATCTGGAAATATTATCAGGTTCCTCTCTTCTTAGATCCCCCCTATTTTTGAATTCATTTTACAATTTCTCTGCTTCTGCAACTTCAAAGATTTCTTCCAAATGAAACTTGGCTTTTTGAAAATTCACACCCACAAAGCGTGCGAAAATTTAATATTATTGTTTAGGACTCTGCCCTTCTGGCGTGCTATTATTACCTTTCTAGAAATTTGATGATTAATCATTAATACTTCCATGATTAACGTGCGATCCTTCTTTACACATAAATCTGTCCTTTCTAATGAGTTATTTAATATTAAAATCAATATTAACTTCCCCATTCCATATGCTTTGATCTTCATAAATAATGCCAAGGTTAGCAAGGCCGTCTGCTACGACATTTTTTTTACCTGAAAGCATGCTCAATAATAATTGATTCAAAGCTTGAAATAATTTCTCTAGCTTTAAAAATAATATTTTCTATAGTCCATGAAGGCTCAACTTCTCCATTAAGGCATTTAATAATGTTAAGAGAGTCTCCCTCCAACCATAGATTATCATGATTGAGATTTTTAGCTATAATCAAAGTATTCAGTGTCACCGAGGTAGTTTGGTTACCCAAAGGGCCAACAACAGCCACAAGGAAACTTCCAGCAAATTTTTTGACAATGCCCCCATAACCAGCTTTCCCAAGATTTCCCTTAGAAGCCCCATCAAAGTTGGCCTTAATCCGTCCCTGGGAAGGAAAGCACCAGAAAAGACCATCCCTACCCTTATCCTTATTGTTTCCGTTATTGGAGAGGCTCCAACTTTCATTAAATTCTTCTTTAGTAGCTAAACCATTATCAATTCCATATAAACATTCATAGATCCCTCTATAGATTTTATCCACCACCACTTCAGGGTTCACACTTTTTTCCCTAAAAATCTTGTTGTTACACTCCTTCTAGATGTTCTATATGAAAACAGGGAGAGTTAGTTTCCAAAGATCAACATTCTTAGAATTAGAACTAGGGAAATACCATTGCTGCCAAAACTCTTCTAGAGAGTTCGAGAAAACCCAGCTCAACTTCCACCTACTAAAAATAATATTCCAAATTTCTTGACTGAAATTGCACTGGTAGAGGATATGACAAGCAAACTCTTCCTCCTTGCAGCAAAGAGAACACCTGTTAGGAAAAACAAATCCACTCTTATGGAGATTATCAAGAGTTAGCACCTTATTTTGGATAAAAATCCAAAAGAAGATATTAATTTTGGGTGTCAACTTCTTTATCCACACTTTAGCCCACAAAGGGATCTCTTTCATAACTTTGTAATGGATTGACACCGTTGAAGACACAAAATATTTCCCATCAGAAGTTTCCCTCCAAATCAAACAATCCTCAAAATGATCCATAAAGATTTTGGAAGAAAGCAAGATCTCCAAAAATTTTAATCCCGGACAAAGCTTGCTAAACTCAATCCACTTCCCATTTCTCTAGTAGTCTCTCACAAAGTCTCCATACTCGCTTTTGAACCAGTCTTTCCATTCCTTAAGAATGGGGATTTCCTCCAATGGTTTATCCGTTAGCCATCTGTCCTCCTAGAATCTAATAATTATCCCATTCGCCAATCTCCACTTTCTATCAGTTGCAGCCCAAGCTTTAGCCGTTTGAACTGCATTCCAAATTGCAGAGCCTTCCACTAGAAAAGAATTTTCCATAAATTCTTCCTCAAATGGTTGCATGTAAAGGTATTTCTTTTTCCAAATTGAATTCCATTCCCTTTCCTCCCCTTTCATTCTCCAAATTTGTTTAGCTAACAAGGCATTATTCATAGTTATAATGTTCCTTAATCCCAAACCTCCAAAAGCCTTAGGAGTACAAATATTATTCCATGCAATAAGGGGGATTCTATTTTTATCTTTCACTCCCAACCATAAGATTTTTTTTTGAATTCTTTCTATGGCCTCAGCAAACTTCTTGTGGATTTTGAACAGACTAAGGGAATAGATAGGCAAATTTTGAAGGGTAGCTTTAAGCAACGTCACCTTACTCACTTGGCTAAGGAGGGCTCCTTTCCATCCATCCAATTTGGAATTGAATCTATCAACCAACTTCATCCAGAAATTCTCCGAAGGCTTTAAGCACAGAGAGAGACCCAAATAAGTAGATGGGAACTCAACAATTTTACATCCAAGGATTCTTTCGATCCTTCTTTGTTTATCCACGAGGATATTGATGAAGAACAAAGAACTCTTATCCCAATTTATTTTTTGACCAGAAGCAACTTCATAAGAATCCATAAAAATCTTCATGTTTCTCACTTCTCTTATGGTAGCTTCTCCCATAGTGATAAAATCATCAACAAACTATTCATGAGTATAGGTTAAGTTGGATGAGGAAGGTTTAATCCCTTTGATTTTCCCTTCTTCCACACTTCTCATAATAAATCTACCCAAAATTTCAGTCAAAATAGTAAACAAAATAGGAGAGATAGGATCCCCCTGTCTTAGGCCTCTAGAACTTTTGAAGAAACTGGAAGGGGATCCATTAATAATAACTGCAGAAGTTGGAGTGCCAGTCAACTGAGAATGAAGCTGAATCACCTTTCCCCAAACCCAAAAGATTTCATAATTCTAAAAAGGAATTGCTAATTCACTCTATCATAGGCCTTGGACATGTCCAACTTAAGAAAAAAGTCCTATTTTTTAGCAGCGGTTAAAGAATGAATATTCTCATGAACAAAAATGATAGAATCCAGAATCTGTCTGCCATGGACCAAACCATTCTGCTAAGCCGAAATAATGTGGGGGAGAATATCCAACATTCTAGAAGTAAGAACCTTAGATATTATCTTGTAAATAGAATTACAAAGACTGATAGGTCTGAACTTATTGAGAGAGTTGGCTCCAGAGATCTTAGGAATAAGAACGATAAAGGTAGCATTGAGTTCTTTTAGAAGCCGCCTTGAACCAAAGAATTCTTTAACTCCATTACAAATATCAATCTCCACAATATGCCAAAATTTTTGGAAGAACATAGGGAATCCATCCAGACCAAGAGACTTGTCTCCAAGAAAGGAAAACACAACCTTTTTGATTTCTTGATTCGAAGAGATCCGAGACAGATTTTTGTTGTCATCATCATTTAAAATGGGAGGGATAGCTTGAGCTAGAAGGTCTTGATTTTTGATATCTAGAATGTCCACACCTCCCAAAACATTACTAAATAAACCCATAGCTTCCTTTCTTATTTCATTTTCATCTAACAAAATCCCCCTATTGCAGGATAAAATGGAAATCCTATTAGCTGCCCTATGCTTAAGAGCAGTCATGTGAAAAAACCGGGTATTTTTATCACCTTCCTTCAAATACAATACTCTTGATCTTTGTCTCCAAAAATTTTCTTCATTAGAAATAATTTCATGGTATTTGGACAGCAACCCATTTTCAACATTTCTCAAATCCTCAGAAAGCCCTTCCACTTAAATTTTATCTTGAACTTCTTTAATATCTGTCTTAATATGAGCTTTCATTTTAAAGATATCTCCAAAAGTCTCTTTGTTCCAGATTTTAACTTTGGCTTTAATGATATTAATATTTTTGGCCACTCTGAATAAGGCAGTTCCCTCAACCTCTGAATTCCACCATTCAACAAGACAGATTTCCAAAGATGGATAGGACAACCAAGCTTTTTCAAATCTAAAAGGAAAATTTTGCTTTGCAGAAGTTGAATTGGTAGTGAAAGATATGGGTAATGAATAGAACCAATCTTAATGATAGACACCAAAGAACAATTATACTTAGAAAGCCAATCAGGATAAATCAGGGATCTATCCAACTTGACTTGAATAAGATCATAACCAGTTCTTCTATTGGTCCAAGTGTAATTAATCCCTTGTATATCCACATCCATCAAAGCTTGATCATTAGTAAATTCCATAAGATCTTGTCTTCCCTCCAACTGCAAAGGAAGGCCTCCCATATTTTTATCCTCTTTTAAAGGGGTATTGAAATCTCCCATAATCATCCAGCTTTTATCATAAAAACTTAGTCTATCTTCAGCCAGGCTCCTCCAAAATTTAGTTCTTCTAGCTTTAGAATTAGGCACATAGATATTAGTGATAACCTAGACAAAGTTATCCTTAATGTGCTCAAGCAAAACCGAGGTCCTATTAACCCCTGAAGCAATTTCCTTACCTTTAATAGTATTCTGATTCCAAAAGATAGCTGTACCTCCAGAGGAACCCTCTGAACTTGTTCCAATTACCCCATTACTTTTAAAAATTCTAATCCTTTCCACTTTATCCTTATGCATCTTAGTTTCCTGAATAAGGAATACATCTGGTTTATGATCTCTTACAATATTACACAACACATCCTGCTTATGGGGGGCATTCAACCCTCTAATATTCCATGAAATTATCTTCATACTTTAACTAGGGATAAGGCTGACTCAATGGAGCTTTGTGTTCCATCAACACGGTTCTTCCAACTTTCCTATTCCCTCTGATTCTTTAGAGATAGTCTCCCCTGCTTCTTGCTATGACTACAACATCTGCCACCTTCTTATACTTGCTTCTAGTTGAAATACCTCCATTGGATCCTCCATTATTTGACTTGCCTTCTTTAATTCCAAAAATCCTAAGATTTCCCTCAAGAGCCACCGTTTCCATACTTTTAGGAGGAGTTTTGCATTGGGAGTTCAGGATCATATTTCCAGTCTACTTAGGACTTCCATTGGTTAATAACAACAAAGGTACAATATCTGAAATATTACAGTCATGCGATTCATTGTTGCCAACATTAGGAACATCATAAGGATACAAAAATGATGATGATTAGTCTTATCTCATTGAAGTTCTAAACATTGAGCCACAAATGTTTTTTTTTGTCTACTTTCATAATCTATGATCATTTTTCAGAGATTTTGGGTGGCAATTGTACTTTTAGATATTGGTCTTATTGGCCTAATTGATACTTGTAATTTTCTTGGATCTTAGTTTAGATCTGTTGCATTATTAGTTTGAGTCTCTTTTGGCCTTATTGAGGCAGTTGTAAAGTTGAAATAAGAAGTCCACTTTTCCATTTTTTGCAAGTGGCCCATTGTACACGCACTAAGTATAAAGTGTCAAATCATCATTTTTTTATTTATTTTTTTTTGGGGGGGGGTTCTTTGATTGAGTGAATTTGGGGGGGTGTCTTATGTGATTGTGCCTCTCTTTCCTTGTGATCTTTCATTTTTTGTTGCAATGAGTCCTCATAAATTTCCACCTTTCACTCCACATAATTATGCATCATGGAAAATTAAAGTATGGAGCAAATTAATGGAAAAAGGTCTCACGCATTACATAGATGGAACTATAGTAGCACCACTTCATCCTAAAGCTGATCATAATGCTCAGTTAGAATGGCTCACTAAGAATTTCATGGCTCTTGGAACTTTGTGTAAGTATGTATCAGATGATCTCATCTTTCATATTGAGAAGTGTACTACAATCAAAGGTGCTTGGGATATGTTTGTGATATTGTATGGTCAAGTTGATGAAATCAGAGGTTACAAGATTGAAAATGAGCTCACCAACTTGGATCCCAAGAGTTTTGATACAATCCAAGATTATGTCACCAAAGCAAATGAGCTAAGAGCAAAGCTTAAGGATTGTGGAATTGACAAAAAGGATGCTCAGTTGATATTCAACTTGTTGGACAAACTTGCACTAGAATATGCAGCATTTGTGTCTAGCTTCCAAACTCATCGTTTGACAATGGGGAGTTCCTACATCATGCCTTCATTTGATGCTTTCACATAAATGTTGATATTGGAACAATCTAAGTTGTTGAACATGGGCCTTCTCAAGTCTTCAAAGTCCAAGGCTTTGGTGGCTAATCAAGGGAGTCAAGGGAGTCAAGGAAAAGATTCCAACAACAAGAAGAAGCAATCTAAGTCAAAGCCACAACAGGAAAAAGGACAATCATCCTCTTCCAAGAAGGGGACTCCACCTAAGAAGGATAAACCAGCTTGTGCATATTGCAAGAAGTATGGTCATGATGAGCATCAATGCCACACCAAGCAAGTTGATGAGTTGACAAATCTTCTTAAGAAAAACAACATCAACTTGCCATTCGCCTACACAAAGAAGGATTCATCTCCTTATTTTTCTTCATAGTCTAAGGGAAAAGGGCAAGCATTTGTGGCTACAACAGGTTCTTCACAGCAGTGGATACTTGACTCAGGTGCCTCCTATCACATGGGTTCTACAAAGGAGCAGTTTTCTTCATTGGAGCCATCTAAGGTACCTCACATTTACAAAGGTGATGATACACAAGTAAAGGTTGAAGGGAAAGGTTCAGTTGACATGGATGATGGAACATTTGAGAATGTTCTTTATGTTCCTAACTTGTCTACCAACCTTCTCTCTATCTACCAAATCACTCACTAAGGGAATGGGAAAAAGGTTGACTTTACACCTGATTCAGTTGTGGTAAAGGAACTTGATGATGATGCCTTGGTAGCAGTGGGACAAGTCAATGACAACTCAAGGCTTTATTCATTCTCCCACTTTGTGCCAAGTTCTCCTTCTAGGGCCTTGCTTACTCATTCAAATTCAGAAAGTAAGCTATGGTATGAGCAGTTTGGTCACCTCAACTACCACTATCTTCAGCAGCTCATCACTAAAGACATGGTCACAGGTCTACCTCGAATCAGTTTTTCAGAGGGTGTATGTTCAATTTGTTCCATGGGCAAGCATCCCAAGGAGAAGTTTGATAAGGGGAAAGGTTGCAGAGCTTTGGAAGTTCTTCAACTTGTTCACAATGATGTAGTAGGTCCATTTCTAGCACCTTCATTTAGCAAGGCCCGCTATGTTCTCACCTTCATTGATGACTACTCCCACTTCACTTGGGTCTACTTTCTCATTCATAAGAGTGAAGTATTTGATAGATTTCAGGACTTCAAGACTCGTGTGGAGAAGCAATCCAGGAAAGTGGTCAAGATTTTTCGTACAGATAATGGAAGGGAAAATGTGAACAAAAGACTTGAGGATTTTTGTACATTTGCGGGGATTGATCTTCAGCATTTTGTTGCTTATACTCCACAGCAAAATGGAGTTGCAGAATGCAAGAATAGAACTCTCAAAGAAATGGCTAGTTGTATGATACATGCACAATCTCTTGATCTCGCTTTTTGGGTAGAGGCTATCAGTTGTGTCAAACACATCCAGAATCAGGTTCCTCACAAAGCTTTGCAAGGTATTACTCCTTTTGAGGCTTGGGCTGGTAGGAAATCGATTGTGATACATTTCAGAGTCTTTGGGTGTCCAGCATGGGCTCGCCTACCTCCACAGAAACGCAAGGCATTGGAACCTCAGAGTCTGCCTTGCATATTTGTTGGATATCCCGAGGGTGTTAAGGCATATAGATTGATGGATCCTGAGACACATGAGGTGTTTATTGAGAGGAGTGTTCATTTTGAGAAAATCTCTCCTAGCTTAGCCTCTCTACCTCCTCCACCTTCCTTCATTGTGGATAGTGATGCTAGTGATTCAGATGATGAGACTCCTTCAACTCTGACTCGCAAGGTTACACCTCCGTAGGGTCCACTTGCAGTTGAGGAGCCTCATTCTCCACCTCCACCTAGACCTCATTGGGCTCGACAAACACTTGAGTCCATGGGTTCTCTTGTTGGGGATCCTTCAGATACACAGAGGACTTGATCACAACATCAGGATCTTCCACATGCATTCATTGCTACCGCTTCCGATCCACAGACATTTCAGGAAGCATTAGGGGTTCCTGAATGGGACCAAGTTATGGAGGAAGAGTATAGTTCCTTGATGAGGAACACCACATGGGATTGAGTCCATCTCCCTAAAGGGAGAAAGATGGTTAGATGTAAGTGGATCTATCAAACCAAGTTTGTAGCGGATGGTAGTGTGGATAAGTATAAGGCTTGGCTTGTTGCGAAAGGTTTCTCTCAGGTTCCAGGTGTTGACTATACTGAGACCTTTGGGCCCATAGCCAAGATGAACTCCATTTGCTTGACACTTGCTATTGCAGCTCATGGTTGGGTTGTACATCAGATGGATGTGAAGAGTGATTTTCTTCATGGTGATCTTGATGAGGAGTTTTATATGGAGCATCCATAGGGTTTCATCCAGGATACTTGGTTTGCAAACTAAGGAAATCTCTCTATGGTCTCAAGCAGGCCCCCAGGGCTTGGAACACCAAGATGGATTCCTTTCTTCTCTTAGCAAGGTTCACCAAGTTGTTGTAAAATGCACACTCCAATGAGAAATTGTAGGTGATTGAAGGTATCATCATTGATGGCAACCTTACAATCCTTAGGACCGGCACAAGCACCGACAGCGGCAAAGATGTTTACCAGCACCTTCGCCAACAAGATTTTATTTTGTATTTAATTGTAAAATCTTTTTGTAAGCCGACAAGGCAAGTTGTAATAGGACTCATATAAGTATGAGATCTTGTAAATCATTTGTGTAGGCAAGAAAGGAATGTAATAGACAGATGCAAATATTAAGGCAAATTTTGGAATAAGGTTTATGGAAGTTGTATGAGCTTAAATCGGTACTGAACCTGGTATAGTAGATGCTGAACCAAAGCAGTACATGATATTGGATTTGCATAATCCATTTTTGTAAGTCAGTGAGACTTCCCTTTTTGTAATTAAGCAGTGAGCTTTAGGCAACTGGCCTTCCTGCATGTGCAGGCCCCTATTGTAAGTAATATTCACTTATTGGCCAGTGAGCAAATATTGTGGGTCACAAATCCCACCAAGGTTTTTCCCACACTGGGTTTCCTCGCCAAAAATATTGTGTTATGGTGTGCTTTTTATGTTGTGTTTACTGTTCTTATTTACTGCATTAATTCTTGTTTACCGGTACACTATTTTGAAATGCAATTCATTTAATAAGTTTAGAAAATCCATTAACCAGTTAGATACTGATTCACCCCCCCTCCTCTCAGTGTCTTTGGGAATCCTAACACAGGTGTCATTCCGATCTGAATGTCTACATTTTGCAACAAGATGACTCTCACTTGATACTTGTGCTCTATGTTGATGATTTGATCATTACAGGGAGAAAAGCATCCATCATTAGCAGGGTCAAATCTGCTTTGTATGACAGATTTGCTATGACTAACTTGTGTCTTCTACACTACTTTCTCGGGATAGAGATTTCACAGTCACCTTCTGGGATTACACTATTACAGCCCAAGTATGCTCTTGATCTACTTGCCCGCTTTCATATGGCTGATTGTAAGCCTGCACCGACTCCCTTTCTTTCTGAAGTCAAGCTTGAGGCTCAGTGTTCTTCTCCACCAGTTGATGCCACATTGTATCGTCATCTTATGGGTAGTCTCATCTACTTGACTCATACACACCCTGATATTTCATTTGCAGTTGACATGGTTTCCCGCTTCATGCAGGAACCACATGAGCTTCATTGGAAAGCCGCCAAACGCATCCTTCATTACATCCAGGGTACACATCACTATGGGATTCACTATACAGCAGGCACAAGACTTTGCTTGGTTGGTTACACAGACTCCGATTGGGCTAGCGATCTTGATGATCGTAAGTCCACTTTAGGTTAAAGTTTTCACCTTGGTTCAGGCCCCATTTGTTGGCAGAGCAAGAAGTAGCATGCTATTACTCTCTCTTTGACTAAGGTTGAGTATCGAGGAGTTGTTAACGCAACGACTGAGACCATTTGGCTTCAACAGATTCTAACAGAGTTTGGGTTCACCACTCCATGGCCCACAGTTTTACATTGTGACAATCAGAGTGTTATTGCCATCTCAAAGAACCCAGTCCAGCACCAGCAGACCAAACACATCAAGATCCATATGCACTATATCCGAGAGCTGATTTAGGAGCAGGTCATTGATTTGCAGTATTGTCCTACAACGAAGCAGGTTGTAGACATATTCACCAAACCCTTCACCGAGAGTAAGTTCTAGCAGTTGCGAGCTCTCTTGGGGGTGTGGGATGTCTCATTAGGGGGGGTCAGCTAACTTGTCCTCCCTCTCTTATGGGGGGGACTTTTTCCTCTTTGAGGTTTTGTCCTTCTTCTTTGAGAATCTTTTGTACATTCATCTCCCTTTTGGGGGGGAGTTTTTTCCCACTGGGTTTTCTCCCTTTCTTCATTTGTGAGAGATTGCATTGCATAGTTTTGCTTGCATTTGCATATTGTACATGGGTACCTATCATGGCCTCGTAGCCAGGAACCATCTTGCATTGTTGAATTGAGTCTTCATTCCCCTAAGTTGCATTTAAGGGGGGTTGTTGGTGTAAATAAATATTCATTATGGATATTATTACACTTTACTTAAATTAACTTAGGATAATGCATCTCTTTGTAGTTTGGATTTGAGACACTTAAGGAAGTGTGCACATAGTGATATAGCTTGTAGGAGAAATTCCACCTTTTGTGGTCTTATTTTCCTATTACACTCCACATTTGGTGGGTCATCCACCTCTTGTGGAGTATTATATTATTTCTCCTACCTACCCTTAGTATTTCTTACCTACCCTTGTTTCTCATTGAGCCACATGTCATGATTGTGTGCTTGTACATCTATATAGCCTTGCCTATATAAGCAGGCCTATATTCATTGTATTGGTTAATCCAGTTGATCATTTGCATATTGATGAGAATACAGTTTTTTCTTGTCATTCTTTTGTCTCTCTTTTATACTTTTCATTGTGCCCTTGATCTTGGCAAAATCTCACACAAGTATCAAGTCAACTTCATCCATGTGGTAGTTTGATTATGCTTGCACCCAAGAAGCATTACACATAGTGATGCTACATTGACTATTATATGCTTGGTAATATCTCAATGAAGAACATGTATCCCCTTCTACACATCGACAATCACTTGGGCCATCTCTAGGCACGCTACACCAAAATCAAGGTATCATCAAGTTCCAATTCAGTTAAAAGAAATTTGGAAAACTATATTCAAAATGTGAGGACTCTATGAATTGATGGTTATGCATTTTGACATAACTAATGCTCTTGTGACACTCATGTGCTTGATGAACAATGTCCTTCATGCAATCATCAATTCATTTATCTTTTCTATATGGATAGCATCATAATCTTCAACAAGATCTCAAAAGAACATGTGCTACATGTTGCACAAGTGCTATATACACTACATCAACACAAGTTGCAAGCTAACCTTAACAAATGCATTTTGGAACCATGAAAATTTAATACCTTGGTTACATCATCAACCACTCTCAAGGTGACTCAATACTAGCCTATCCATGCAATCTTGGAATAGCATGTTCTACACAATGCACATGTACCACATACACTATGCCAAGACAAATTACAAGCCAATCTCAACAAATGCACTTTTGGCACCATGAAAATTTAGTACCTTAGTTACATAATCAACCACTCTCCCATTCATATTGATCTTGAAAAATTCAAGGTGATTTGATACTAGCATACCCATGCGATCTCACACAATTGCACAACTTTCTCAAACTCGACAATTATAAAAAGGTTTTCCCTTGAACTTTCACATGTTCCTTGATCACTCAACAAGGTTATATGCACCAAGGAAACATTTCTATGGAATCCACAAAAATCATGCCTTCAATGACCTCAAACAATGCCTCTACTTTGTGTTAGCATTTACTCTAGAGAACATTGCAAAATCATTTGAAATTTGGACCAATGTGTTTGATTATGTAATAGCATCATGCTAATTTAGCATGGCCAACCTATTGCCCACCACTCAAAGACTTTTAGTGATACCTTATGGCACTATTCAACTTATGAAAAGGATATTTACACCCTGATACAAATCATCAAACAATGGTGCTACTATATTCTTAGCAAATATACTATCATTCACTTGATCATCACCCAATTCAATTCCTACACACAAAATAAATTGGAAAATGCATGGCATGTGAAGTGGATGATCTATTTACAAAAATTATATTTGGCCATTAAGCATGAAAATGGGCATGACAAGGCTACAAATTAATGTATTCCACCAACAATTCATGCATTTACCACAATATTATGATTAGACAACCACAACCTTTTTTATTGGAGATTGTTGTACCCAACGAAAAAGATTTCACTCAATCACTAAACATGTTTATGCAAGTTACACCTAAAAGTGAATATCACACATCCAACAAACATTTCTACAATCCAAGACATCTTTGTTTTCCTCCTACACAACTAGACAATGCCTGATTTAAGAAGCACACTATTCCAAAACAACTAAGACACTTATATCACCAAAACACTTCACTCTAACAACACTTCTATTGACCTCACATGCACATGAACATTGAGTGGTGCATCAAGGCTTGCATTGATTACTTCATTGCAAAGCCTATGAACAAGAACTTGGGGCTTTACACTCTTCTAGTGGTAATTTTACACTGTTGGGAGTTGATCAACATGGACTTCTCAATGATCTACCAATCACCAAATGCCAAAACTACTTGTGGTTAACAAATTTTCTAAAATGATCATCGCAGTTGCTTTCAAGAAGACCATCACAACATTGCACATTACAAACATTTTCAACCAACTTTGACTTCACTTCAAGGTTTCAACCTACATTGTCTTCAACTATGATTGTCAATATTTTGAAGAAAACTCTTTGAACCATGTTGGACATTGTAATGTCAGCTTTCATAAAATGCCCTTGTTTTCCTTGGATTACAACTCAACCAATAAGGGAGGGTTAGAGGTGGAGTACCTTTATCTCCTTAAAAGGGAAAATTAATTGATTACAAGATTACTTAACTAACTAAAGGAGCTCCAATCATAGCAAGCTATGATGGGTAACTTGATAGGGTGTCTTTACAACCATTCCCCCTCCATCAAGACACCTACTTTCACTCACATGATTCCATCCATCATCATAATAGAGAGGATAAGGATTTACCCCAATAGGGTGTTGGAAATTGACACCCGTTGGAATCATATGTTGTCATTGATGGCAACAAGATTGTATTGAAGGCATATAATGGCATATGGAGGCACACACCGATGGATACCGCCATTGAGTATTCAGGGTCATCACCGGCACCGACATCTAGCATTTCACTGAAGCCAACATCGGTCTAGATCCGAAATGTTTTATTGTAAAATCATTTTGTAATTATTGTGTAAGGCCAACATTGAATATCTTTTGTATTGTAAGCCGACATAAGGCATGTTGTTTGTAAGGGTATATAAGTCAGTATGTTAGGTCTTTTTAAAGATGAGACAACAGGACAATGTATATGACATGGTAGCAGAACTGTGTGATGCGAAGGATATGTATGAAGGTCATTTTGTATGTAAATGTAATATCATGGTATGATTAGTAGATAGTTTGTAAAGCATTCTTGGAGGAAGAGCAGCTACTCGTAGAAGGTTTAGGGTTTATGAACTGGTACAAAACAGAGCTTTAACCAGATCTCTTTTTGGTATTGCAGATGCATTTTGTGAGTTCACCAGTACTGTCTTATTTTAGCAGAAGCTTGTAGTCAGTGAGACTCTTTTGTATTGAGCAGTGTGCTCTAGGTAGTGTGCCTTCTTGCATGTGAAGGCCCCCATGCTATGTAATATCTTTCATATGGCCAGTGAATTGATATTGTGGGTCACAAATCCCACTGTGGTTTTTCCTCTTTGAGGTTTTCCACATATAAATTCAGTGTGTTATAGTGTTCATTCATGTGGTTGGTTTATTTACTTCATGTTATATGTTTCTTCATTTACCGGTTTATATGTGTATGTTATAAAAGGTTAAAATTGTGTGTTACTGGCAAAACACTGATTCACCACCCCTCCTCTCAGTGTTCTTGGGTTCATTGTATTCCAACAATTGGTATTAGAGCTTGGTACCTCGGAAGAAGTTTAACAGCTTGAGGAAGATCCTGAAACTGGAATCATTGAACATGGCTATGGAGAAGCAACTTGAGATGGCACTTGAGGACTATGATGCTGAAAGGATGAAGAACTTGAAACTATAAGATGAATTAAATTCTGCTAATGAATTCATTCTTATTCTGCAAGAAAGGTTGTCATCAACTCAAGCTAAGAGAAAGGAACTTTTGCAAAACCAGGATGATGAAGAAAAAAATGCACTTAGGGAACATTGTTAGACGCTGAGTCAAGCTAACATGCTCATGAAGAATGAAATGCAAGACCTGACTATGAGGTTATCAGAATATATTGAGGACATAAAGAAGAAGGAATAAAATCTTGTTATATCTCTGAAAAATAAATTTGATGAATGTGGCAGATTGACTAATGATAATAATCTATTGAGAATAGATTTGGTACACTCCTAGAATAATTAACAAGAGCTTGAAAGACAAATCACTACTCTGAGAGATGACCTGACTACTACAAGTGAGTATAAAGAAAAATTCAGGATTAGTGTTGCATAGTTGGATGATTTATTGAAAAGACAAAGGTAGAGTGAAGATTCTAGAGGACTTGGATTTTTACAAGGTGAAAGCTTCAATACTGCAAATGAAGATCAGACAATCGGTATGCAAAACTCATCAGACCAAAGGAAACCAGTAAGTCAATCTAATGATTACAAATTCAATGGTAGATGTTTTGTTTGTAATAAATTTGGGCATATGGCTAGACAATGTAGAAATAGAGCAAATCAAAACTACAATTCAGTTCCCGGTCAATGCACAAATTGAAAGAAATATGGTCATCAGTCAGAAGATTACATAATGAATGTCAAATGTCATGCATGTGGAAAGTTTGTTCATTTGGCTATCAATGTAGGTCAAGGAATGACACTGGATATGTCAAAGCAATTCAAAAGAACAATGTTACATGTTATGCATGCAACAAAATAGGTCATATTGCTAAGTACTGCAGAAGCAAGACTACACCGGTTAACAATGATAAAGCAAATGAAAAAGGAAAGCAGGAGGTAGATGAAATACAACAAGATCACACCAAGAGATGGGTTAGAAAATCTGAAGAACCAAGTGGAGATGCAACTACACCGGTAACTACACCTGTAACTCCACCGGTAGAACAGAGCATTCTTGCACCGACAGAAAATTCAACTGGTAATTGAGGCATATGCCTTAGGGGTTGGCAAATTCATTGTAAATCTTGCATATTCCTCGAAAGAGATCTGGAGAGTGGTATTAATCATTGATGGAAGTTTATCTGGCATAAAATTGTGAAACCTGCATCTGGTGGGGCACATCGCTATACATTTATGACAGTGATGAATTAGGGTTTACTCACTGATAAAAAGGGAAAATGGACTCATTTTCATTCACCCAGCACTCGAGAAAACCAGAGCAAATTAAAGGCAAATCATAGGTGATCAAGAGCTAGCAAAGACATTCCAAATCATTTCTAGCACTCATCTAAGAAGTAATCAAAACCCTTCAACCAATGACTTTTATCCAGGTATTTCTTTGAAATGGCATTTGGATCATCATCTGCTCCTACTTTCATTGTGAATCCCATTGTTGTTGAGGTCAAGGATAGGCTTAGGCATGTTTTCAAGGAAGTTCCCCAAATTGCTATGAAGGAAGATTCTACTAGCGCATTTTCAAGGGTTCCCAATGGCGTGATCTATGCAGGGATAACTTTAAGAAACCCCCCCCCCCCGGGAAACTGTGTAAAATCCTGGCGAATCAGACATTATTTTCAGGGGGAAATTTTCATATCGATGGCAAAAAAATAAAATTAAATGAGGAAAAAATTATTTTGTATTGGCAATTTTTTTTCTAGGGTACGAAAATGCCATAAATTTATGGCGAATAATACCTTGTTCTATGGGGAAAATATTTATTGTGGGAGGCGAATATTTTTTGTTAAACGGAACAAATATATAATTGTATGAGCGAAAAATTTTACTCTGAAGGAAAAATTATTTAAATGTATTGGCGATTTTTATCCACCGCTTGAAAATTATTTAAACGTATTGGTGATTTTTTTCCACCGCTTGAAAATTATTTAATTTGTTTTGGCGAATATTTTTCTATTTATGGTACAATATATAATTCATTAGCGATTTCATGAACTCATTGCCATTAATAGACAAGGCACATCACATCACATCAGTACATCACATCACATAATACATTGAGTCTCGACTCTGCACGATGTATCAATAAGTGCGACCTCTTTGACACGTGAAGGGTGACACATACCTAAAATATATCAATGATTTTAAACCGTTCGATGATCGTAGATCAATGG
Source organism: Cryptomeria japonica (assembly GCF_030272615.1). NCBI lineage: Eukaryota > Viridiplantae > Streptophyta > Pinopsida > Cupressales > Cupressaceae > Cryptomeria > Cryptomeria japonica. The sequence goes on from NC_081413.1 coordinate 168,751,371, forward strand.
CTGAAGTTTTATTTCAGCCCAATTTTCTAAAGAGAACATAGCTCACCAGAAAGTGCCTGGAATGGAATTGGAGTCAATAGACACGTATCAAATGTCATGAATCACGATTGATAATTTTGTTCATTTAATATATATCTATTCACTTACGGCAATCCACTCTATCCCCACGACTTCCAATGTGATACTTGCCAATTTGGTACTGGTTCAAAGTTGTTTCCATTTTCGCACAATAGTGCATTTATGGGAAAGATTCACAGAGATACGAAAGATTTAAAAAAATTTATATCAGTTAATATTGTTAAAGAAGTAATTATTTCAATCAAGAGCTTCAATAATTTATATATGATCTCTGCTTCTTTCATCTTCAATTAGCCTTTGCCATTTGGTAGATAAATCGTAGGAGGCTGGAGCTCATGGTATTTTAGGTTTATAGGCTCACTGCTCAAGTTGTTTAATTTGTTAATCTATTTTCTCAAGATGGACACTCCCATCCGCTTGAGAAGCATTTCAACAGAGGACTAGAGGGCCTTTCTAGGCTTCGTTAGAGACCCAACCCTCCAATCAGTTTGCAAGGAGGTTGGGTCATTCACCAATGAAGCTGTGTGGATGGTGCTAGGCAGAGAATTTATGCGAAATGAAAATAGGTACCATGTTAACACGGACCTTACATCGTGCTTCTTAGCATCTCTTCTGGACCTGGGAGGAGACAAGGTGGATATGTTGATGCTGTTGAGGAATGTTTTTAAGGAAGACTTCCTCGGAGATGATATTACTCTTGTCATTCTTGAAGAAGTAGGGGTGGGGATCCCTTGGGCGAGTGATTTATCCAAGCTTCTCCTCCCTGACCAAACACTGCTAGTGGTCAGGCAACCATTTCTCCTAAACCTGAATGCGGAGCAGCTGACGCATCACAGAAAATGGGCGCGGATTGGCAGGGACTTCCTCTGGAAATGGTTCCTCCTGAATGACTTTCCAAACTACATGTGGATTGAAGAATTCTCTCAGCTTATGTTGTCCAAAGAATTCTACATGGAAGGAGGGCCAGATTCTTCGGGCAAAATTGTAAACAATTCCACTACCTGTGCCCTAGCCCCGCGCCCCCGCCTCCTTGTAGTTTTTTTTTCCTATGTCCTTGAACCCTAATAGGCTGCCAGTGGCTCACTCATTTTGGCTTTTAATTTTTTGGGGGATTCAAGTCTCAAATAAAAAAATTGTAAATTTCAAAAGCATAAATATTAATGATAATTTTTCAAATTCCAGTTTGTTTCACTTTGGCTCTTACAGTCTTATGGATATAAAAATGCTTTCTATAATTCTATTTCATTTTTATTAATTAATTTCTTTCAAATGCTTTTTGTATATGAGCTACATTATTTCAATTATTTGTTAAACAATGGAAATAAATTTAATACCGTGATCTTTTTAATGTAATGCTATAAAAAAAAAAATTCAATTTGTTCCATTAATTATTTGTACATTGATTATGGTTGATTATAATTTTATAAATATATAGTTATACTATATAGTCATTCAAATTACAAAATTTCAAAAGTATCAAGATACAAAAGTTTATCGGTAAAGGTTTTTTCATTCTATTAAATTATTAATTCAAAAGTTTCAAGATACAAAATTTGACCACGACTTATAGCAAGAAGATAAAAAAACTAGTTCATTGCCGATAGGCTGCTCACTCAGTCTCACTATCCCCCTGGGTTGCCTCCTCCTAGTCCCTTCCCTCCTCAGAGGTCGATGCTTTGGCTTTCCCTTTTGCCACTTCAGCTTTCATTTTTGGAATGCAGTTTAGGCACCCGAAGTCGAGGTCGCCCTCCAAGCTTGACAGTAGCTATATGGCCCTTCCTTCTTCATCCCTATCTCTCAATGCCCTACTAACCTCCATCCTTGCCACCACATGCAAAGCCTTCAGGACTTCATCCACCCTCGTTAATTTAACAAAGAGTTTCATCGCTTCCCACCCCACTTGGGCTTGTTCATGACACTGGTATTTGATTTCATCTTTTGGGCCATGAATAAAAAGAAGCAATTCCTCCTGGTTGTCCCCTTCCTTAATTTGAATGCCAACTCCCGGCACCACCCACTGCAAGATTGAATCTAGGTTAATCAAAAACTCCCCATCAATCAATTTGACCAATGTGAGTTTTACCTTTTCCACCTCTGGTTCGAATTCACAGGCCCACGCCATAATCAGAGAGTAAACCTCCATGTTAGTTCGATACCGATAATTGATATGTGCCACCTCCTCCACAAGCATCAATCAAGCTGTCGCCCACAACTTCTCCTCCTTAAACCTGAATAGTCCTTGCATTCATTTATCAGATACTTTGCCCAAAAAGGGCACCAACTTCTTGTCTGTTCGAAGTGTGAAATTGGCCTCCATTGTCACCTGCAATTTCAAAATCACTTCCTGCAAAAAATGTCTTATAGAAGGTACGATTCTACGAACTACAGATTTGTTCTGTAGCTGCTTCAAAGCAAAAAGTGGTACACAGATCAAAAGGTAAAAAAATTTGCCTCCGTCTTATAGGCCGGGTAATGAATGTGCACAATAAGACATTAATGCCATGAGATCAAGAAAAAGATTTTCTGCCATCCTCCCCTTCCTCCGTTCGTGCGACATGTCACAGACAACTTCTTGTGCAACAATTAATCGCCACCTTGGCATTTATACTTTCCAAATTTGCTCGCCTTAACAGGTTGAGGACTGCAATTGCACATTTTTTTAAATTAATACACTAAATTTATGTTGAACTTTTATATATATTTTTAAACTATTTTTGAAAATTATGTATCATAAACATATTTTCAAAGAATTCTGTTAAACTTTAAATTAATATTTTAGATTTAATATTGAATGTTTTCTTTTAAATATTAAACTTTTACCTTTCAAATTGCATATCAAAATTTATATTTTTATTTAGTTATTTGTTTTATTCTAGAAACTAAGTTTCATGTTTTATACTATTTTTGAATTTCAAATTTTTACAAATAATATTGACATTATATTTAATAGTTATCTCATACTATTGCACATCTTTAATTACAAATAATATTAACATTATATTTAATAGTTATCTCAAACTATTGCTCGGAATTGAACATTTTAAATTTAATTAAATAGAATTAAGTCTATAGTCTATAGACTATAAATCTCTTTTTCGGGCGGAATTTGAAAATGATTAAATAGACTTTAAAAACAGACCCGACCGACTGTTGGATGAACAAAGATCAACGACTAGGGTGGATTTCGGCCCGAATGTGGGAAGTGAACACCTTTCTGAGAACATCACCCGGAATTGGACATTTTAAGTTTCATTAAATATAATTAAGTCTATAAAGTTTTTTTTTTCGGGCGGAGGTTTAAAATGATTAAATAGACTAAAAATCAAACCGGAAAAGTGACACGAGTATGGTGGCGTGCCAGAAAAATGGCAGAAGTCATGGGACCCACTACATCTTAAAATAGGTACCATCGACCGTTGGATGAACAAAGATCAACGGCTAGGGTGGATTTCGGCCCAAATGTGGGAAGTGAACACCTTTCTAAGAACTTCACCCGGAATTGGACATTTTAAATGTAATTAAATATAATTAAATCTATAAAGCTTTTTTTCGGCCGGAGGTTTAAAATGATTAAATAGACTAAAAATCAAACCCGAAAAGTGACACGATTATGGGGACGTGCCAGAAAAATGGCAGAAGTCGTGGGACCCACTACATCTTAAAACAGGTACCATCGACCGTGGGATGAACAAAGATCAACGGCTTAGGGTGGATTTCGAGGTGAATGTGGGAAGGGAACAAATTTCTGAGAACTTTGCCCCAAAAAGTGACACCAGTATGGTGACGTGCCTAAAAATTGGCAGAAGTCATGGGACCCACGACAACTGACAACGGGTACCATCGTCTGTTGGATGAGCAAAGATCAACGGCTTAGGATGGAATTCAGCCCGAATGTGGGAAGTGAACACATTTGGGAGAACTTTGCCTGGAATTTAAACGTTTTAAATTTAATTAAATATAATTAAGTCTTTAAAGCACTTTTTTGGGTGGAAGTTTAAAATTATTAAACAGGTACCTTGGTCCCTCATCCGTTGGATGAGCAAAGATCAACGGCTTAGGGTGGATTTCGGCCCGAATGTGGGAAGTGAACACATTTGGGAGAACTTCGCCCAGAATTGAACGTATTACATTTAATGTCCTCAGAATTTATTCTGAAGTAGTGAATGTTTTTTCCTTCGGCATCGAATAGTTATTAATAATAATTAATAAAATTACAACATGATTCTTAATCTTAATGTCCTTGAAATTTATACTGAAGTAATGAATGTTTTTTCCTTCGGCATCGAATAGTTATTAATAGTAAATAATAAAATTACAACATGATTCTAGATATTTTGCCCTTTAGGTTTTACTTTTCTACTTTTCAGAGTTTTCAAAATAAGAGACTCATAAATCACAGTCGTCTTTCATTTCTTGGACAAAGTTACAAACCTGTGAATTGAGGGAGATTCAGAAACAACTACTAGATTGAGGAATACAAGTTGCAACAGAGACTGTTTGCGCCAATCTAGTGAACTAGAAATTCCAATTTCTGGGTAAAATCTAGAACACCTACATCCCGCCTTTTTTGCTTTTGGTAATCTCATGGTCCAATTTGAGGGTTAGCATTTTTAGGTTTTTATCTAGCATTATTTTGAATTATTAACAATAATAGTAATGGGGAAAACGGGAAGCAGTAGTTCAACAAGAAGCCAAGTGAAAAGAAAATGCACCTAACCGAACTGGTTAAAACACCAGGTTTCACTGATGAATACCATGATATTTATGACCCTGCTATCCATGGTGAAAAGCGTATCATAGATATTAGATATACATTGTCTAGTAAGGCAGTAGATGCATCCAGGACAAAATTTACTATTTTCAACCCAATGTTAAAACAAAAAACAAATAAAATCGCATCGTGGGATGTTGGATTGGGAAGCATGGTGTTACCTAAAGTATTCCCTTGCCCTGATTTTGTCATGGTCTACATAAAAAATTATGATGAAGATAAAAAATTAATTGTCAATAAAAATACAAAAGAGGAAATTCTATCCATAAACGAGGGAGAATTTGCTTGTTTGTTGAACCTAGGATTTGAAGCCCAAAACTCAAACGTCCAAATTGACCTTGAAAAGTTGGCAGGGAATTATGAGAGTCTCGATCCAAGTTGCAAAGATTCATTTATCAAAGCTCTAATAAAGATTGGTACTGGTATTGTGTTGGATCATAATCATAAGCCTCCATATGATTCTAACATTTTTGTTCCATGGGTTGGGGATACTATTTCCTTGCTGTCGTTTTGCCTGAGATTGGAAAATGGTAGGGAAGTGGGTGCAAGCCTTCTTGAAATGATTTATAATATCCATTATGCAGGTCAGCTAGTAAGATATAATCTTATTGAGCACATTGTAAAATCCATGCAAAAATAATTACTGATGATCAAAAAAGGTTCCTGTAAGACATTTAGGTTCTCATCCTACTTGTGCTATCTCCTCCTATCCAAGTATCATGCAATATTCGAGACCAACAAGCTTCAAATTGTGAGCTATAATATTGGTGAGAAGACTAGGAAGAGAACAAAGTGTCCAATATATGATTGGACCCCAAAGATAAGGATGCACGATAACAGAAAGAACTACAACCATTTTGTAGACTTCTTTTTGGCACCAATGTGTAATGAAATTACAAGCACTCCAATGCCTAGGTTGCCTGTGTCTTGTAAAGATTGCATTCAACTCGAAAGTCAAATAGAATTGGTTGACTAGTTCTTCATGGAAGAATTCATTGTGTTAAGGTTTTACGAATCGGCAGTAAAACCATACAGACTTCCAATACATGTGACAGACAAGGTATTTGCATTAGAGTATGTATGGAAATTGGAGAGCACAGATAGGCACTTCCATGGTCAGCAAAAGAAGAGCATATTTCCTTCCTTGCCTTTCTCATGTGGAGGGTTCACATTTGAGATAAAAGCATTCAATGTGGCACATGATTCTTTGATAGTTTTTAACTTTGGTGATGAGGGTCTCTAGTAGTATGATCCAATCGGTGTAGCTCAAGCAAGGCTTAAGAAAAATGGGAACTCTTCAACATTCTGTCAACATGAAAGTAAACCATTGCTAGAAAAGCTTAGAAACATGGACTCCTGGGATGAAGTTAAAAAAGAGATGGAGAAAATTGCAGCTGACAAAAACATTTCAATAGAAGAAATTTCAGCACAAATTAAGGCATTGCAAATGCACACAAAGAGGACAACAGAGGAGGGCCAGGGCATCCAACATAGGAGGTCCTACAATTTCTACCTAAAATCTGCTAATCCATCTAAAAAATCTATTCCCAAATCAATTATGCATGAATGTAAAGAGAATTATTTCACTCAAACCAAAATAAATGATTTTTGGACTATGAGGAGGAATCTCGGTGAACCAAAGACAAGTGCAAAATTTGAGAGCATCGACGAGGATGCAGAGTTTAGCAAATTGTGGGATATGGAGCATGGTGGGACTGAAGGTGATGATGATGAGCATGAGTTGTCATTGAGCCCCCTCCAACAAGTACTACAGTCCCAAAAATATTAGGTGGAGTCAGTGAGTCCATGAAAGAAAAATATAGCAAAGGGACAAACCTTGTGGAAAAAATGGGTATTGAAGGTGGTGGTCTAGGTACCAGAGGAGATGGCATTTGGTATCCACTTCAGGTACAACTTCCATCACAGTCAAAATCAAAAGGTCCTGATAAACCAGTCATTGGACTTGATTTTTCAGATTCATCACGGATAGGTACTACTCATTACCCTTAGGGTCCACCTACATTTGTTTCAGGTTCAAATCCACAACCACCACCACATCAAGGTATTCCCATTGGTGGTGAATCAAGTGCCACTGCCACTGGTGGGGAATCTGGGGATAGTATTCCTATTATTGTTCAGTCAAGTGTTGTTGTGATTGGTGGGGTTGGCATGTGAACTATTACTAATACCAGTTGTCTTGGTGTTGGACAAGGGCAACAACAAAATATCTCTCCCAAGAGGCCACTAGAGGTAGATACTCAATCTCATACTATTGAGAATCCTATATCAAGTGCCACTGACACTACAAATCAATCATTTGCAGCTTCAGATCACACACCTCAAAAGACTATGAAAATTACACATGAAAGTGTCAGTGGGAGTGGGACAACATCAAGAACTGTTGTTGGTAATCCTGGTCAAGCATTAGTTAAAACCACAAGAATAAGTGGAACTGGAGCCTATGGTATTCCTATGTCACCTTTCAAACATTCAATTGCTTCAGCAAGCCCAGATTTTCAATTTTGTGATTACTATGAAAAATATGAACACACAACAAAAGCAAATAAAGAAAAAAAGAAAGCATTTCATAGGAATTCCGTGTCTGAAGTTGTAAACGAACAACCTACAAGGAACAGGGTATTTCCAACATATGACCCACATAAAGATATGATGTAGTTCATGGTTGTTAAGCCCCCGGGCACATCTAAAGATAAAAATCCACCACACAGTCAGATAGATCCCTCTCAATTTCAAGTTAGCACCCTCCAAATGGATTTTTCCAAAGTACATAATGTGGACAAAATTAGTGTGTCAAAAAGAACTAACGAAGTGGTCTACACTTCACTACTAAAGATGGAGAGAGAAAAAAATAAACTGAAGAAACAAAAAGAAAAGTTACAGGAAGACCTGGAAAATAAAAAAATCAAGGAGGAAAGCAACAGATAGCAAGTGCAATGATTTATAGAAAAGGATAAAAAATTCGAGCTCTGCAGTAGAAATTACAGAGCAGGAGAAGAAGGATGCAAAATTGAAGGACCTGACAGAAAAACTGGCTAAAAGCAGTAAAAGAAATTGTTGAGAAAAAAGCCAATTTTCAAAAATTATACAAAAGTTATGAGTTTGTTGCCGCTGAAATGACAAAGTTACAGGACCTATTGGATCATGGGAAGGAAAAAGAAAAACATTTGCAAGAGGAAGTAGAGGAAGAAAGAAAAAAATGTGCACAAATGAAAGAAGACCTACACAATGCAAATGATAAAATAAAAACTTTGGAGGATAGATTGAAAGATAATATGAAAAATATGACGAAGTATATACAAGAAAATATTTGGCGGCAAATAATGCAGAGGAGTGAGAAGTTGTGTGAATGGTTTCAATTGACTGAAAGTATGAGACAAATATTTATAAAAATCAAAGGGCACTATGAGAAGAGCACACATGTTTATTCAGAACAGGAAATGGCAAAAAAGATTCTGAAAGTAGTCTACAGTTCCAGTGACAGCTACTTGGCATCCAAGGGAATTAAGAGCCGCATTGATGCCGTAATTAAGACATCATCTATCATTCAAAAATGCTAGAAGCTAAGGGAAACATCAGAAGTTATGGACAGTTATGGAAAAAAGATAGTGAAGCTACAAGAAAAGAAAAATAATTTTATTAAACTTGGTTTGCCTAAGCCTGTTGACACATCAAATAAATTCATTGGAGAAGAAGCTTACAAAAAAATAATGGAGATAAAAATGAAGTCTGATTTAGACTTGCTTCCAAAGGACACAACTCCGAAAAGCTTTCTGGAATTCATCCAACCATTTACAACTCTAAATTCGGTATTGGATGAAACAGTGATGGCCATATAAAACAATGATGTTAAATTGCTAATACGGCCTGTGATGGCCATATAAATATGTGTTGAGTTTGTGATTTTGATGTTCAGTGTTCACATGTTGCAAACTTGCAATTCGACCTGAAGTTGTCGTTGCTCCCCTGTTTCTATAAAAGGGAATTCAGGGTCATTTGTAATTTTGCAAAGGGTTCTGAAACTTTCTATTCACTTTTGCATGGACATTGGAGAATCACACAGGAGTTGTTGTTGCTCTCTTTTTTCTATAAAAGGGAATTCAGGGTCATTTGCAAAGGGTTCTGAAACTTTGTATTCACTTTTGCAATTGGCATGGAGAATCACACAGATTGGTGTATTACTATTGAATGAATTGTATCATATGGCTATATTTTGAAAGAATTAATGAAAATCTAAGTTCTCGACATGTGTATTACTATTGAATGAATTGTATCATATGGTTCTGAAATGTATCACACAGATTTGAGACTCAAACATATATAAATAACAATAAACACATTATGATTTTTTTTATTATGCTATTTTAAATCTGGAAATAGAAAGTTGAAAAATACAATTGCAAATCAATATTAAATTCTAATTGAAAAAAGTAAGATTCTTTTGTAATATGAATGATGAGATACAGTAATAAGATTAATAAATACCAATCTCTTACAGTTGCCATTCATCCTCATCAAATTCAGTGCTTTGTTGATTTTTGTATGTGGTTTCTTCACTCTGAGTTTGACTCTAAGTCTGTATATCTTCATCGAACTGCATCTCAATGCTACCAATAGGTCTAGTAGTCCCACTGGCACTTTGGTTTGAAGTCTTGCCCAAACCTCTTCTTTCACATTTGGACCTCTAGATTTGCAATGCCCTATCGTAAGAAAAAGTGTGGACATCATACCTAGATGTATAGAGCCTCAAGCAATTTTCCAAATTTTTGTCTAGTTTGTTTCTTAGCTTTGATTTTAGGAACCCCAAAGCATTGAAAACTCTCTCATCTTCCACCGAACCCAATATCATGGTAAGAAATAAATTAGCAAGCTTCACATATTTTGGCATTGAATCACACAAGGATGACTTCTCAGCTATATATTTCCAAAGCCTTGTTATTGATCCCTCTTTGCAAGGGTTCTCCATTTTGGCATATTATTCTTTCATAGTGTATGCAAAATGAGATGATTGCTCTCGAAGATGAGTTTCGTCTAATATTCCATTTATAGTTACTCCATTAAATTCTCTGGATATGCAAAATTGTTTTACCAAAGTCAGTAGCTTACTTCGAAAATCAGAAGCACTGTTGAGGCTCCAATAATGAGGAAACACAATAGACATGGCTTCAAGTAGGTTGTCAGAAGGGAATCTGCTTATAATTTGTGAGGAAAGATCATATGCAATTTTCTTCACAGAAGTAGTTATAGTCTCAACAATCTTATCAAAATATTCTTTTGTAACTCTTGCTAGTTTCTTCTTGGGGCGCTTTCTTGGTTCCTCGGGGTCGACCGTGGCATAGAAGTGCATTGGTATCTCAACTCCTCGTACATTGGCACATACCTCCCCGTCTGCACCGATTTGTAAAAAGTTATCAGGATTGTTCAAATTTGTTGAGTGTCCGCCACTTAACAATTTTTTCATCAGATAGTGTTGGTTGATTTCGATAGAGATTGTCGAGGGTCAGGCATGTCATCTTACGCACTGTAGCATATTCTACAATATACAAAGCTCTTTTTTGGGCTACCTTCATAATATTCCTCATTTCCTCTAGCATGGGCAGAAGCGCTGCTAAAGTTAAGAGTGTCTCTAAATTACTTAACATGCCAAGAAGTTCAGGAAACTTCGGTTGATCTGATTCGTTGCGAGTTGTGTGAAATAGTCCAATCAAGGATGGATATTCTGAAAACACTCGATGCACTAGACCATCCAAAGAGATCCATCTAGTATCAGTATCCTTGAGAAGCTTGTTCCCATCAGTTAATCCATCAGCAAAGTGTTGAAATTCCATAAATCGCTTGGGACTTCGACAAAAGTGTAAGTAGAGCTTGTCATGCCCAAACTTTTGGGCACAAACAGAATAATTTTTTTTTCTTTTACTTAACTTAGTACGACTAACCTAATTAAAATATTGCAATCTAGTTTGGTTTTAACTATGTTTTCAACAAATCAACAACTAAATTATTTAGATGAAAAAATAATCTAAGTTATCAGCGAGCTAATATTTCTCCAAAAGTGTTATCACTAATCTTCCATTAATAAATAATTAAACTCCCTAAGCAATTAATCTCAAACTTAATATATGGTCTTCAAAATTAATTGATAGGGAATATTAATGATCTCCTATAGTTTCTTAACTACTTAGGGTCTAAAATTAATTTACCCTAACTCTTTGATTAAATAAATCTATTGAGTAAAATTTCCATTAAATAAAAGGTGTCTAATAAATTTTGAAATAAAGGGGGTCAACTTGACACACATGGGTCATTTTAATCCTCCTAGGTTAATCCTACCAAGAGTTTAATATTAAAATTTCTTATTAAAATGTTTCTACATTTATTTAATAATTTAAAAGTGCATTATCTAATATACAGTTAACCATTTTGATCCCATAACAAAACTATGGAATTTAATTACATCTATACACATATGTTGATAAGTCATGAATATATATTTATACTTCTAACAAGTGTGAGGGATTGTAAATAAAACATTTTCACACACATTTATACATATATATACATACATAAACACATATATGTATATGTGTGTGTGTGTGTGTGTGTGTGTGTGCTCTTACCCAAGGGTTAATGGAACCTTCTTTTCTTTTATTACCTTATTTTCAATTTGCCCTAACCCAAAATTAGGGTTAGGGCATGTATGTGACCACATAATATTCTTTTTTTTTTAGGTTGTATGTGTGTGCCATGTGTGTGTGAGTTTTTTTTTTTTTTTTTTTTGTGTGTGTGTGTGCAGGTGTGGGCGCGGCGGCCCGGGCTTCAATACTCGGTGGAGCCGAATGGGAAATGGCAGAGAGAGAGTGACGAGTGAGGTTTTTTTTTTGTTCGTGGAGGAGGAAAGGCGGTGCGGGAGTGCCGCGGGCTGCGGACAGCGGCGCCCACAGCTGCGGCTCCCGCAGTCTGTGGACGTTGCCGCCCACAACTGTAGGTTCCGCAGCCTGTGGACGGTGCCGCCCACAGTTGCGGCTCCCGCAGCCTATGGACGTTGCCGCCCACAGTTGCGGGCTCCCGCAGACTATGGGCGTCGCCGCCCAACGCTACGACCGCCCACTTTCCATTTGCCCAAGTTTTTTTAATTTTTAAAACCCCTTTTTTTTTGTTAAAAGAAATGCGTAATACTTTTTTTTTTTTTTCTATATATATATATATATATATATATATATATATATTTATAAAGGTAAGAAAATATATAGTTTTTTTTTTTGAAATATGCAGACTTCACATATAATGAATAATTTATATATATGTATATATATATTGGATGGCTTATTTAACAAGTTTATTAGTTTTCTCCTCCCCTTTTTTTTGTATTATTAAATCTGTAAATACATCACCTTTTTTTTTGTTTAAAAATAAACAGATTTCCAAAATGAAGCAGTTAAATAAATAGGTGGTGTATATTTCATATATATATATGCAAGTATATATTGTTGCTTTTAAATAATAACTCATTTAGGCATCTTATGAGTTTGATATTTTGTATATCCCTAACATGCATACAAAGGTTTTCCTAATATTATTTGTAGTTTGTATAATGGGAAAAATATTCTTTTTTTTTTTTTTCTAAAGACTGAAGAAATATATGCTTAATATTCTATTTTCTTTTTGTTTATAAACTAACAATCTGCAACTAATATCTACAATGCATTCTAACAGCAATCTTAAAATATAATCCTTTTTGTAACAAAATAAAACTAAAACTAAATGCTAATCTTTTTCCTTTGATAAAATAAGCTACTAAAATAAGATTCATTTTCTGCTTTAAATGGGAAAAAAAATGACAGATTTATTTTTATTGCAGCAGCATAAATAACATAAAGGAATATGTAGTAACAACAAATTTTATTTTCAAAATACACAAAAATGCATCTACTTCATTTCTTTTTTTTTTAAAACATGAAGATTTAAATGCAAGCTAATACATTTCGTCTTTCTTTTTGCAAAACTAACCATAGTAGGAAAAATATATTTTTTTAGCAAATGTAAATACAAAATAAATAAGAATACAAATGGGTTTGAAAACCCAACAAATATTTCCCTTCCATAGGAATATGAATAAAATAATACATTTCTTTTCTTTTGGAAATTAAATACAGCCATAGTTTTTTTTGTTTTTTTTTATACAAGCTACAATATTAAATACATTTTTTTTCCTTTTAACTTTTTTCTGCAACACAAAACAGCAACAAAACTCTTTATTCTTTCTTTTCCCATTCCTAGCAACCTGCAATAAAAAACAATCTTGACCATGGAGAGCTCACCTCCCAGCCTAGGCTTACTAGAAGCCACCCCCGAGCTTGGAGAACCAAGCACTAGACAGGTTACAAACAAGCAAACAACATAACAAATAAGGCAAACACTCAACATGCATCTTCCCATCCCAAGCTACTCTTTCACCACATTTTGTGATGATCATTTTATGGATGGAAGTGGACCAAGTACCATTGGGGAGATTGCAAACCAAAATACAACTCAAGCCACCTCATGGCAATACAAAATACAACAAAAGATTCATCTCCACACCTTATGCCCCCCAAAGGCTCAAAAGTCATATTATCTCCCCTTATGACCCCCAAATGCATACACAAGGCTATGCAGCAAGGGTCACAAAGGAAACCCTTGAGATCACTCTCCTTAAGGAGAGCCTCTCACCCAAGGCTGTCATACTTCTTCCACCCTAAGACCATCCTACTCTCCCAAGAGTAGGTGGTCTTGGACACTCCCAAAACAAGAACACATAAACAAGAAACATAGAAATGAAAGCTTACATTTTTCTCCTACAACATTTACATATACACATCAATTTCAACAAGCATTTCTTTCTTTCAAAAAAAAAACATAAACAAAAAGGAAAATAAAACCAACCTTAATCTGCCAATAGGTATGTTAGACTTAGTTGGGGATGAGCTGCCCAAATCCACACAAACTTTCCACCAATCCTTCACCAAAAATCTATTCTACAACTAATTTTCAAAACAAATGCATAATCTCCAACAATGGAGAGTGGGTGATTACTCACTAAGTCCCTAATCCTTGCCTAAGAAGGCTTCTCACACACTTCCCAACCCCTTGGGTGAGGTGAGAGTTCCCATTGGTTGCTCTTCCCAACCTCTTACATGCTACTAAAAATGGAAAGGGAAAAGGTGAGGGAGAATGGGGAAGAGAGTTTGACATCAAAAGGGAAGGTTGTCTATCCTAGGAGGAACATTCTAAGTTGAATTTTCGCTCACCTTGAAAAAACCACTTTTTGGGGTGACTAAACAGTCACATGGGAGTAGTCACATGTTTCAAAATACCCCTAACCCATAGGTATACCCTTTGGACCTTTGGAAAATCCCTAAAACTGACCCTCGGAGTCCATTTAACCCCTTAGAAACCCAACTGAAGTTAACCTACGGGTCAAACCTGAGTTGACCACTCCCAAGACTCCCTACCCAAGGCAAATTTGGGACCACACTCATTTGTTTGAATGGCTTTGGTAGAAACAAAACTCCCTCCAAGAGACAAGTCAAAATCAATGACACTAATCATCACGTGTCAAGTGACACAATAAAATACAATATAAAAATCACACATGGAATTTGTCTCTTGTAGGTTTACACAATTACATAAAATCAAATTAACACATGCATCATTTGCTTTCACAAATAAAATACATAACAAACGGGGTGTTGTCTCTCCAAATAGACAACCCCTGGCTTAACAAACGTACATGGGTCTAGGTTTGGTTCTCCATATAAATTCCTTGGTCACATGGATAATTTTCCTGCGCATCTCAATTAACACATTAGTAGTTCCAAATAATCACAATTATACATAATTAAATACATGGATTTCGTTGCACATCAAACACTCATACATTTGGCAACAATAATTCAATATCTCATTCATTCAAATTCGATTCCACATAAGCAATTAACATAATTCTCAAAATTGAACCATTCATAAAATAAGCATCATTTTTCTATCATCAAAATGAAGTCCTGATATTCCAATAATGACATTCACCATTTCAAAGTAATTCTATTCTAGCAACATATAAAGTTTCATAATCATCATGCATAAAATAAAGCATCAATATATGTCAATGTGATCCAAATCATGGGATCATATAAGTTCTAAATCCATAAAGCATAAAATAAAGCATCCATAATAGTCTCAATATGCAAATAACTGAAAATGTCAAACTGAGTCGGGGTAGGGCCTCACAGAGCTCTCTAATTAAAATTTCAATTTTTTTAATCGAAGCAAACTTTCTCACAATTCCAAAAGCTGGATTCATTTTGTGAGCCATGCAGTGAATTGAAGTAATGTACGGTGTAAATGAAGTTTCAGTCTTTGTACAAAGACCGTTCCTGTGACCTTCAATTACTGAAGCTCCATCTACTCCAACACAAACCAGTTTTTTGGCTACCGGCATGTCATCCATACCTCCATATTCAATTAAACTTCTCTTTACTAGTTGAAATAAATTTTCTGCTATCACACTCTCCTTCATTTTAGCAACAGATAGTAGATGAGGTTGGCGGGTATGATTCTCTACAATATAAACATGCATGCATACCCATGAACTATTGTCTACTGCTATAACTTCATCTAAAGAAAATGCAATGAAGTTTGACTCTCTTATTTTTTCCTGTACATCTTCTTTTTCAACCTCAGCAAGACAACTTGCCCATTCCCATCCACTGTTTACTGATCAGTGTCTATTAGGATAGTTAGGAACTTTCCAAAAGTGTAATAAACTACTAATTGATGGGAAATCTGTCATAGAACTCCCTCTGCTCAAAATATGAAAAACAACGCTTAACTAAATAGCTTTTCCCAGTTGTTCTATTTGCATTGCTTTTCCAAAAATAGCTTCAATAGAACCTTTAACTTCAGCAGGCTTCGTCTATAATTTCTCATGAAAATAATACTCTTCGGCATTCCTCACAAGCTTACATTCATCCTTTGTTTTCCATGTTATCACTGATTTTTCAACCCCGTCTATCATTTGTTTTTCATAAACTTTACCCATATGCTTTTCTATGGTGTCAAATTTTAGCTGCAACCTAATTTCCTTGTTATGTTTCCAAGTGCAAATCTTACACCTGCATTCTATTGGAGGCTCACCTTCAATTGGATTCTCCACTAGTTTAATGAATGGATACTTTGATGCCTAATTAATTTGAAAATTCCTCACTGACATATCCCACTCCTGATCCTTTTTTGATTGTGGTTCACCCTTTTTTGATATGGCTTTTATTTTCCCCTTCCGTGCATTATCATCAATGGCATTATCACCCAAGTCGATTATATCATTCTAGCTAACTTGGGTATCTACCAGATAATCTTCTTCAAGATCATCTTGATCTGAGATATCAGGTTCACCGTTGTCTTCAACATGCGGTGCAGGTGGTGAAATTTGTACTTGTAGTTGTGATGATGTAGCTTCCTAATTTTCACCAGTACCATAATAATTTCCAATGCCAAAGTACGAAGACAACGTTTTGCTTTTTGTTGGCCTCTCCTAGCCTTCCCCACATTCAGGTTTCCTACCCCTCTTCCTGTTCGACATCTCCAATGAAATAAAGGTTGCCAAAAAAATATCAATTTGCTGAAGAAGCAATAATAGACTATAATGTATAATATACCACTTCAAAAATATGATTGCTCACCTTTAGGATTTAGGTCACTAGTAGTCGCCAATACAGTCAACAACAATGATTTTCCTTGGTCTGAAACTTCGTTGTTGATCAAAATTCAGAGCCTAGAACCCACCAAATTGTGTTGAGATAGATCTGATCTTTGCATGTATTTATACTAATCCTTATATGGTGAATTCCACGAGAATTTTATATGGTATACAAATATTTGGCGAATCTCGCGTAACTATAACACGACTTATGTAATTTTCGAGGTGATTATAGGTCATCCAAATAATAGGTGAATACAATATATTTGGCGAAAGTTGGGGTGAATGGAGACACGCGTCAACAAGATGTTAGGTGAATTGGGTCCCCCTAGCTAACAAATCTTCACATACCTATAGGCGAATTAAGGTCATCTATTAAGGCAACCTCAGAGAGTGTAGGCAAAACAATTAAATTTACTGTGTGTCCACCATATATTGTTTTAGCGAAATCAACGCATAGAAACATTTAATTGCATAAAACATATGGCGATCGGGCCGTGACTTTGACGGAAATTGATAATGTTCTGGCGACATGGCCACCCCGAGTTGGTATAAAATATTCGCCATTTCCAACATGGCCGATGTGAAAAATTTGCCATTGGTGAATATTCACCTCTAAAGTAAACTTTGGGTCTATGTAGAAGATGTCAGGGCCTATATTCACTGCACCTTGGAGGATTTAGGCACTGGAAAAATCAAGGGGATGTATCAATCTGTGATACTAGGCAGCTCCGGTACAATCAAACCAGAATATCAAATCATTGAGGATCTACGGTTAACCGGACTCTTGTATATTCTGAAATTCAAGGATGAAGTGATTAGATATGTTCTGAGAAGGGTCCATAATGAATTCATCTAGCTGGACCGGCCCCACATGATTACCAAAGAATCTATTCAAGCGGTCACTGGATTACCTAAAGTTGGACAGGAACCAAGAAAGAAGATCTCTACCATTACGGTTGAGAAGCTCACAACCCATGATGGAAGATCCATGAGGGTCAACACCATCAAAGACACTGATGTGAAATTTGTCAGCATGATAATCGGCTATAAGGTAACTCAATCAAGTTGATTGAACTATGTTGCCAGCTCTTACATCCATGTTTCTTATCAAATGATAAAGAATAATGAAAATTATGATTTGTGTGAATGGTTGAGGAGTGAGTTAATGATTAATCTTGGCAAGATCAAAGGGGTTAAGAAAGGAACTTTCAGGTTTGGAAATCTTATTGTCTCCTTGATGTTATACTTCATGAATGAGCTACTGGGTTTGGGAAAGAAGCATTGGGCTCATGACATATTGATAGGTATGCAGATCAAAGAAGCAATCACTGGTCTTGGTAGTAATAGGGATGAGAAGCTATGGAGCTACTTCAAAACTTTTCAGGAAAATATGAGACTGAGGGAGAGAATTTCCAAACACATTATGGAGAAATACTCCACTGATATTTGGTTTATGGTAAAAACAGATGAGACACTGATGGAAGCAGTGGAACCTAGAACTATATGGGTCACTGAATTGGGTTATGAGGTAGATGACAAAATATTAGAATTATATGCTAAAATGTTGATTGATGGTCCTTTGGATGATAAGGTTGAACACGTTGGCACTGCAGATGAGAAGGCTTCTAAAGTTAAAACTAGTTTCAACAGGAAAAGAAGAGAAAAGAAGATAAACAAAATGTCTGCATTTGTTCAGGATAGATACAGAACTAGGTTTTGGATCTAAACCGGTAGATCAACCACCACCAGCTAGTGCTCCTGAGATGAAGAAGCCTAGGACTTTCATTTCTTCTATCACTTTTGATTCTGATCCAGACGATAATCAACCTCTTGCATTCAGAAGAGTACAGAGGAAGAAAGTTGACAAGCCTCCGGTAGAGGAGAAGAAGGTGGAACTAAGGAGGAAGCTAGTTAGAAAGGTAACAAATGTACCCACACCTTCGACAAAGAAGAGGCAGTCTGCTCCATCCGCTCTTGCAACCCCCAAAAAGAAGAAAAAGAGTGTGATAGATGAAGCAATTGAATCTGGTAATGTTACCATCATCCCCCCAATGACTTGTGCAAAATTGATTGATGAGATAACTAAAGATGGCATGTTGAAGAATGTGTCAAATTTCTATGTAGATTTAGAAGATAATGAGCAAAATGAAATAGAAGAACCAATTTTGTTATATTTAGACATATATAAGAAGGCTTTGGTAGACATTTTGAAGGAAATTTCCTTTTCATTGTACAATAAGTTAGATGCAAGGAGATTAGATGCAATTAGAAGGGACAGAGAAATCAAAGAAGTTGAACTTTTAATATGTGTGGCTTTATAAATAATGAGGAAATGAAAAGATGTATCGATGTTGCTAATAGAACAGTCTTTAGTAGCAAAACCCAACAAATAGGCCTAATGATGGGTAGAGTCAATGAGATAGTAAATGAGACCAGAGATGGTTGGACTAAATTCTTCCAAAAGAATCTTGTTTTTCTCACCTCTCAAGAAGAATTTTCTAAGGCAACAACTCCCACCATTCCAGACAAATCTAAAGGGAAAGGAATTTTGCAAAGTTCAGTTCAAATTTTGAGTGAACCGGTAGTTAAACCCAAAACTGATGAGAATGTACAGACTAAACTGGCAGAGACTACATTTATACAATCTGGGCAAGGTAATATAGATAATGTACATGTTATAGATAATATTGTGGATAATACTCCACCAGCATTAACTGACACTGCACCAAGTGGCGAAGCCACTGGTGCGTTAGAGGAGGAGAAAAGAGATTCACCAGCAAAGGATAAGGAAGATGAGCAAAATGAAACTGAACCAGCAATAGTTTCCCCGGCATAAACTTTGGCAATTTATACTTCTCAAATTAAGAAGAAATCAAATGCAGAGATGAGTCCCACAGAGCTAATGATGACGGCTACTCAAAAGATAATGAAGGAGGGATCTGCAAACAAAGGCATAATAGATCAATCAGTAACAGTTTTACATAGATTGATTCGTGATTGTATGATTGAAAATAAAGAAAGCCCTTCTGGCAAGCTTAAGGCATTAACAGAGTAGATATCTAAAAAACTTTCAATCATTGCAGTAGATTTCTGACAAGAAGGCACTTGAAAGAATTACTCTAGCCAAGAAAGTTGCTTTTGACCAGATTATTGAGATAGAGAAGAGGAAAGATGAAGAGAAACTTGTACTCATTGAAAATTCTTTGAAACAGTGTACTAACATCTACAGGGTTTGTTGTAATAGGTCATTCCTAGTGGTTGGGATCATGAAGGATATTGAGTTTAGGTTTCCAGCTTCTCCAGACACTACCTATAAAATAGATATAACAGTTGTGCAAGTATCTGCAAATTATGGAATGCTTCTATCTAGATAGTGGTCGAACTTGGTAGGTGGATATGTGCAATTAGATCTATCATATGCTACTATCTTGGTCAAAGGAGCAGAGGTAAGAATCAATAAAGAACCAAAATCTCCCTACCTCATAGAGGAAGTGGATCTGGATCAAGTAACTTGCTTTTTCCATTCCGATATGGACAACTTTCAGGTAAGTATTTTTAAACCTTTAGAAATTAAAAAAATTGCAAAGGTTGTTATACACAATGAAAGTTTAATTAGGAAATTGTATTTTGATGGTGCCTGCAGTAAGGATGGAAATGGAACAAGAGTTGTGTTTATTTCACCTAATGGAAAATCTTTTAAATACTCTTTCTCATTGGCTTTTGAATGTACTAATAATATTGTTGAATATGAAGCTCTCTTATTAGGACTTAAATTAACAAACAAGCATGGCATTAAGTTAAGAATAGTTTATGGTGATTCAAAATTAGTTGTTTCAGAAGTTAGAGGCAAATTTGTTGCAAAAAATACAAAATTAAGAAGTTATAGGAATGAGGTTTGGGATTATATTGAACTTTTTGATGCTTTTTCCATTAATTGGACTAAAAGGTCCAATAATATTTTGGTAGACTTTATGGCTACCCTGGCAACTAAACATGATGATATCCCTTTTGATGATATTACACAAGTTGAAATTAAAACAAGACCATATGTTCCTGATAATGTTAAGAGTTGGCAAGTGTTTGATGATGACAAGGATCTGCTAAGATTTCTCTTTTGTGAAGATCAGTAAGCAGACCAGCAGATTGATTGGAATGGACTTGTAGAAGACAAGGATGGCATAGAGACAGTGCTCGGGCAAGAGGTGTTGCAGCTGAAAACAAATAAAATCCCGAAGGGATTGGTAGAGCTGGAAAGAATGTTTGATGATAAAGACATGACTAGTTTTAGACCTAGTTTAGGAGGGTCTGAAGGTGTGGAAAAATTAAACTTGGGAAGTGAGAGAAATCCAAGAGAAGTGTATATTGGAAAAAATCTCACACCAAAGATTAGAACAGCATTGATAAATCTATTGAGGAATTATAGGCATGTCTTTGCCTGGTCATATGATGACCTTAAAGCATACAAAGAAGACCTTTTTTACGATGAGGTACCATTAAAACCGGATGCTAAACCTTTCAGGCAAAAGCAAAGGCCTATAAACCCTACCTTGGCTCCTATGATGAAGGAGGAGTTAATGAAAATGAGAAATGCGGGGATTATTGAGCCTATAAGGCACTCAACATGGGTGTCAAACTTAGTACCAGTACGAAAGAAAAATGGTGATATTAGGTTATGTGTAGATTTCAGAAATCTAAATGTTTCATCTTTGAAGGATAACTATGCTTTGCCTAACATGGAAGCTCAATTGCACAAGGTTACAGGAAATGAATTGTTGTCTATGATGGATGGGTTTTCAGGCTATAACCAAGTTAAGGTCAAGAAGTCAGAGAAATCAAGAAGTCAGAGAAATATAAGACAACCTTTACTACACCATGGGGCACGTATGTGTATGCGAGGATTCCTTTTGGGTTAAGAAATGCAGGAGGTACACTCTAGAGGGCTATGGATGTATCCTTTGAAGGGTTAATTGATCATATTTTAGTAGTGTACCAAGATGGTATGACTGCTTATTCTAAAAATGCAAAAGATCATTGTAATGACTTAGAAAAAAAATTTATTAGAGCATTAGAATATGGCATAGTTTTTAATCCTAAAAAATATCATTTTGGGGTTACTGAAGGAAAGTTGTTAGGTCATATTGTTTCAAAAGATGGTGTGAGATTCAATCCAGAACGGATTGCTTCTATTGATAAAATTCAAATCCCAAAAGCAGTTAAAGCAATTCAATCTTTTTTCGGTCAAATTAACTTTGTAAGAAGATTTGTTTCAAACTTCTCTAAAATCATAAAGCCTATTGCTAAAATGTTGAAAAGGGGTGCTAAAATAAAATGGACTAATGAAGCTCTTGAAGCTTTTGTAAATATCAAAAGAGACATCAAGGAAGCCCCTGTATTAAAATCACCTGATTTCTCTAAACCCTTCCAAGTGTTTTCAGTTGCTTCATTCCATACCATTGTTGTTGTCATGTTACAAAAGAATTATGAGGGCCATGAACAGCTAGTGGCATTTTTTAGCAAAACCTTACAAGCATTTGAATTGAACTATGATTTGAACGAAAAATAGGTTTATGCTCTTGTGAAAGCTATAAAATCTTTCAGACCCTATTTGGTTGGTGCCATTGTCATTGTATATGTGCCAAATGATGTTGTTAAAGACTTCAGACAATCAGAAACTACTGGAAGGAGATGCAGATGGATAAATCAGATCCAAGAATTCAATATTGATCTACAAATTACAAAGTTGGTAATGGGTTAGCGTTTGGCAAAGTAAATGGCAGAATCCAATTTTGAAGCAGCACAGGTAAATCAAGTACAGTTAGAAGATGCACAAATTAGCATTGAGATGTGTCCTTGGTATACAAATAGTGTATATTACTTGAAATACATGAAATGTCTGGATAGTTTAAATGGTAGCTAGAAGAGAACTTTAAAGCTTCAAATATCTAAGTATGTGTTACTTAATGAAGATTTATATTGGAAAAATAGAGATGGTGTTCTCTTATTCTGTCTAGATGAGTGTCAAGCATCTGTTGTTTTAAAAGATTTACATGAAGGCGTATGTGGAGGTTGGTTTTCAGCCAAAACCACTGCTCATAAAATTCTAAATGTTAGTTATTATTGGCCCCAAATTTTCAAAGATGGTCATGCTTATATCAAAAAATGTGAAGTATGTCAAAAGTTTTCATGAAAACTTAAGTATAATGGAGCCATTCCTCTCAGACCCATGCATATAGAGGAACCGTTCCAGATGTGGGGTATTGACTTCATAGGGAAAGTAGCAAATAAATCTAGTGGTGGGCATAAATGGATTTTGGTAGCTACTGATTATTTTACTAAGTGGGTTGAAGCCATTCCCACAAGACAGGCTACCAGCAAAGTTGTGATAATGTTTCTTTTGGAAAACATTTTGACTAGATTTGGGGTACCCCGGAAGATTGTGGTAGATAATGGGATGTGCTTTAGATCCAATGAGTTCTCTAATTTCTGAAAAAATTATGGCATCAATTTGTCCTATTCATCACCTTACCATACCTAAGGAAATGGACAGGTAGAATCCAGCAATAAAAATTTGTTGAAGATTATCAAAAGGATGTTGGGTGATAATAAAAGAGCTTGGGATTCGAAATTGATATTAGTATTATGGACTGATAGAGTGATAGTTATAAAATCCACAGAATTTGCTCCATATGAGCTTGTATATGGCAAAGAAGCAAGATTACCCTTGAGTAATATGCTCCCAGTTTATAAATTTGTTATAGAAGAGGTTTTAGAAGAAGTGAACTTTATGGGGGACAGATTGATGGCATTGGCTGAGTTGGATGAATGTACAAAATAGGCTCAGGAAAAAAACATGCAAAGGCAACAGATGGTTAAGTCTTTACATGATAAAAGGGCTTGTGCCAGAACTTTTGACGAGGGAGGATGAGTACTCAAATGGAATACCAAAGACCAAGACAAAGGAAAACATGGAAAATTTGATTCACTCTAGTTAGGACCTTATATCATCTTTGAAAAGGGTGGAGAAAACTCATATTACTTGCAGGGTACTGATGGTGAATTGCTAGAATTTCCAGTCCATGCTCAATACCTCAAGCATTTCTTCTCTTGATGAACAGGGAGTATTTCTTGTATTATAGTAATATAGTTTTTCTCTTTCTTTCTGTTATATGTTTTCAATTTTCATTTTGGTCTTCTTATCCAGAGATAGTTGAGATCTCGCTATGCTCACATGAAGCATATGTCCCTAGAAAGAGCCACTGTTGGAACCCTAAAATTTTATAATTTTAGAGTTGCAGATTCATGTCAAAAAGTAGATTTCTATGTTCAAACATGTGTAACATCTACAATCAAGTAGGTTCGTTCAATTCTAACTTTCAGAGACCAGGTCTGATGCATCCATCAAGAGGTTAGCTCGAGGTATGTATATGTTTCACAAATTCCAGAATCAAGCTAGGTATACCTTTTCGAACCATAATTCTTTTTCATCTCAACACTATCAAGTCAAATTAATTATTCCTTCGTATTTCATGTATATCTAAGGACCTACGTTTCAAATTTCAAATTCATATGAGGTTATTTGATATGTTTTCTAAAGGAAAATCTAAATACAACTTATCTGAATTTACAATATGCAATTCTAAATTCAAATCTTTCTAGTCGGATATTAGTAAATCATTTTGTAGGAGAATTACTGAAGAAAATGGAGTTATCCAAAAGAGGGCAAGCCTTTATCCCACATTGTTTGTGGGATAGGCTCTTTTAACGTTTAAGTCCAAAGCAACTCGCATGATAACTGTCAAAAGACAAATGGCTTTTGGCATGAAGAAGGTTGAACCCAATGGAGCCCATGCATGCGGACATGCATCTCGAGGCAAGAAAAGTTTTATGACAAACTGGCAAGGATGGAGGCTAAAGATCGAGCAAGTCAGGCAGATCTGACGGTCAGGTGGATGATCCAACGGTGGTCGCTATACAGCAATGGAAAAGTGCACGATAGATACCTATCGCGGATCAGCGATAAAGCACGTGCAAAAAAGGCGAGTTAACGATCGAGCAGGTTGAAGGTGGATCAACGATCATTGCTATACCGCAAGATGAAGATGCTCGCTAGTTATCCCCCGCGACATAGTGACTAATGAGATGGCAGGTCCAGATGGCAGGTCTAGGTGGCAAATAGGTGGATCCACGAGCAAACCGGAGGCTAACACATGGCATGGATGGACGAAGAGATAAAGAGTGAGCAAGTTGAAAGAGATCCAACAGTTGTCACTATTCTGCTAGGAAAAGTTTCACGATCAATACCTATCATGACTCAGCGACAAAGAAGAGCCAAGGTCAGTGGTGGCTCCAGCGGTGTTGAAGTGGCGGATGAAGTGGTGCCCAAATGGACTCGCAAACCAATTCAGAAGTAACACATGGCAGGGCACAAAAATGAAAAGCAAAGATAAAGAGTTGGCAGGTCCGAGGGAGATTGAAGGTTGTCGCTATACCACGATAGGAAAGTGCACGATGGTTATTCATCATGGATCAGCGACAAAGCACATGCAGTAAAGAATGGGGTAAAGAGTGAGCAGATCATGGAAGATCCAATGGATATCGCTATTTTGAGATTGAAAGTTGCACGATCAATTTCTATTGTGGATCAGCGACAAAGAGGAAACAAAGTGAAATGGTGGGTCTAGTGGTGTTGAGGTGGTAGACCGGCGGTGATGAGCCGGTAGTCAAGTGGCACGTCATCAAATTTATAAAGTGACTTATTGAACAAACCTTGGCCGCGATATATCTCTAAAAGGATTCACTGAAAGCATCAGTTTCATCGACATAAAGCACATCGAAGAAATCAGAAGTGGTCCTGCCAATAAACTAAAAAGTATCGATGAAACTAAAGAATTGATAAGACCTATGAACAGCTCGCCGAGGGAGCAAGTTTCGCCGAAAGAATAATACTGATTCACAGATATCATTATAAAGGGAAGTATTTTCTTTTATTTTATTTGATATAACAATCATTTTAGGGTAAATTATTATCTTATATCAATGAATGTTATATTTGCACATTATTTTCTTAAAACAAAGAAAATACTTTGGTTTTATTGAATTATTTTAAACAAGTACTTATATAAAGATTATTGACTTCCAAACTAAAAGCTAAGGTGGAATATGTTTAATTTTCAAATCAAGGAATTTGATTGGCTTATCTTGTGTGCAAGAGATTATGAGAAGATGATGGATATTTGCTAAGGAATTTTATCAAGGCGGAGAATAAAAGACACATGATTTAAGCATCATTTAGTATTTTTAAGGATTCTCATTTGTAATTAATTATTAAACCAAAGGGTGTGTCCTTTGGAATGTAACTATCTGTAGATTTCTCTTCTGTGAATGAAAGGGTGTGTCCTTTTAGATATGTCTTTTGATTGAAATACTTATAGGGAGTCATTCTTATATGTAAAAGGGGGGGAGAGTCATAAGAACAACATACTGCTGTAAGGATTGAATGTCATCTTGTATTAGGGAAGTCTATAGCAATAAGAAGTATCATTTTTGTGCAAGCAATCTGTAATGGAGTATCTGCAAGTGCGGCTTATGTATGCAATTATTTCTTGAAGATTAATATACAAGGATCGTTGTTTCTTTTTCCAAATATTGTGTACACTTTTGTGTTGATGATTATATTTGTCCTCTTGATAAATCTGTTTATAGATTTTCTATGATGTGAATCACATGTCGTTGCATTAAGTGAAAGATTGAGTTCTTATTATCTGTGTAACACATATTGAACCTTCATAGTTGATGAGAAATGGTCTCTTGAATTGATAAGATATTTTGTCCACAAAGTGTCATATATATCCCTGGATAGAGGCACTGGTCTATTATTGATCTTTTAAGGTTTTGATTTGTATGCATTCAAAGTCCTTGATCCAAAAATGTTCTTCCCAAATCCTATATGAACTGATCTATGCAGATTTCATTTTAAGTCCTGAAAGCAATTTCATTTTCAATATACATTCACAATCATTTCTTTTCAAAGAATTCAGTTAAAGTGCATAATAAAGCATAGTTGTAGAACAATAATTTGCCAGTTGTGTAAACTTGCTAAAAGGTTTAAATCCACTATAAATAACCTCTTTTGTGCTTGAAACGAAGATGCACACCCACCTAGGTTCAGTGGAGCCTAAAGTGCAGAGGGATCTAGTCCTTGAATGTCCGTGTTTGTTGGCCAAGGTTGATTGGACTACTCGAGGATTTGGCAAGTCTTTTGGTTTTCCAATCTGTGGTTTTGGGAACAAACAAATTGGCGACTCTGCTGGGGAGTTGTTCAGGAGAAGTTTTTAGAATCTTTGGTAGTTTGATTCAGACTCTACTGGAGGAAGGATCCCAAAAGGTCAGTTAAGTTGGTAATATTTTTGTCTTAGGAGGTGGCGACTCCACCTAATAAGAAGTTTTAATACATGAATAATAGTTGGTATTTTGAGAAAATAAGAGAAACCCCTAGACATTTATCAATAAAATTGATGCAGGGGAGAAGGTATTTGTATAAAGGGCAGGATAATTCTATTGAGTTGAGTCCTAAGAAAAGATATAAAGAGAAGAAATCAACAACAAGTATGGCATCCCGAAGTTATAAAAATTTTCCTAGCAAAGAGGATGGTTCTTCATCTAGTGATAAGTCTGAAAATATGGACGAAAATCCATTTTATGCCTTAAATGCAAAAGATAATAATGGTGCCCATGATGAAATCTTGACTGAGGAGGACTAGCAACTGGATGAAATCATACTTAAAATGGCAGTCTTGAATGAAGATGAATCCAAAATGGCAAAAGATTTTAGGAGACAGCCAGATTGGGTATTGCAAAAACTAGGGATACAAAGGGATATAATTCAAACCCCTAAGTCAGGAGGGATAGAAGATAGTGAGGGAGGTAGGCCAGTGATACCTAAATGTAGTCCCCCTCATATGAGAAGAATAGAGAAGCCTTTTATAACCTTTGATAACCCATTATTAAATGGAATTAGAAGATGGAGGGACGTGCATAAGGATCAAAGTGAAGAAAATAACACAAATAGAGGTAATATTATAAATAATAATAGAGGAAGTAATAGGTATGGCAGCAACCAAAATAATGGAAATAATGGAAATAATGGAAATAATGATGACAATTGTGGAAATTCTAATGGTGGAGGTAGAA
Source organism: Cryptomeria japonica (assembly GCF_030272615.1). NCBI lineage: Eukaryota > Viridiplantae > Streptophyta > Pinopsida > Cupressales > Cupressaceae > Cryptomeria > Cryptomeria japonica. The sequence goes on from NC_081413.1 coordinate 168,779,165, forward strand.
ACAACAATAATAGAAATGGAGGTAATCATGGAAATAACGACAATAATAATGGTGGTGGAAACAATGGGAACAATGGTAATTATGGCAGAAATGGTGGATTCAGCAGAGGAAATGTTAACAATCAAAATAACAATCAGGGTAGCAGATGGCCTATGATCATTGAAAAATATAGGCAATTGGATTTCACTGGTATTGTTGGTAATCCAAATCAGATCACTAATGATTTAAGATCAGCAATCCCCAAATTCTCAGGAAATGGAAATGATTCAGCAGAACAACATGTAGTTAATGTAAAAAATATCATTGAAGAATTTGAGTTTCCTCATGAGGATGTATTCATGAAGTTGTTTGTTCAATCTTTGACAGAAGAAGCAGGAGAATGGTATAGGAACCTTCCTGATGGATGTATCAGCAGTTGGGATGAGTTTGTAACATTCTTCTTGGAAGAATTTGGAGATCACAATGATCCTTCATTTGCATCCCATGAATTAACAAGTATAAAGAAAAATCAGAATGAATCGGTTGTTGAGTTTAATAAAAGATTTAATAAAGTATTAAATAGAATACCTAGAGATGTCAGACCTGTTGATTCATTTCTGATTAACTTTTATTAGAGTGCTTTTGATAGCAAAACCCATTATGAGATTTTGTCTCATAGACTTGATACTCTAGAACAAGCATTCAATATTGATGCTACCATTGAGAACAATAGGAAGGTTGATGAAAAAATTGCTAAAAGAGATGATCCAAAGTTATACAATCATAGGGTTCCCAAGAAAGATGACCTTACTCAGATCAAGGACACGCTTAACGACATAAAAGGTAAACAAAAGCTTAATGAAAAGCCACCATACAGAAATAATAAGCAAATGAATTTCAATAGGCCCAAACTCCATGATATGCCTTATAACACCAAGTGGAAGGATGGGAACCCAATAAAACCAAATCCGAGTAAAGAAACTCTAGATCCACTGAAGAGAGAAAATAATTTTGTAGGAGATTTCCCATGGTGTGAGGTCTGCAATCTTCCCCATGATGAAGATCAATGCATGATTGCATAGGGCCTAATGGAGGATTGGCATCAAGAAGAGGAATATGAGCCTACAGTTAATGTTCTATCATCAAATCCTATGTGGGGTAGAGATGAGGATTTATCTGAGGAAGAAAAACATTCAGATATGCAAAGGATGAGAAACCATTAGCAGTATAGCATACATCAAGTTTTTTCTAAAGATGATGAAGATATCCCTGCTTTGAGAAAAAAATTTCAAGAGGAAGCAGTGCCTTCTTTGAGAAACTTGACTGAAGAGGAGAAGAGAGCATTCACAGTAGCTGTTGTTGCCCAGGCCAAAAGTAATTACCAGCTGAGAAACAGAACAGTGAATCCTGAACAAGGGAGGCCTATAGGAATATTCGCAAAAGTCTCAAAACAAAATGTGAACAAGGAGGCAAATGACAAGAAAGGAAAAGAGGCTCCAAGTGAACAAGCAAAGAAAATTGATGCCCCGAAGTTGGTCAAGCCTATGGAGAAAAAACAAATCAGTAAGCCTTTTTTCAAACCGTGGAACTTTTATGTCTCAAGCGTTGTCTCAGGTAAAAATTTCTATGCCTTTGCTTGAAGTGATGAAATTTCCAAATTACAAGAATGAGACTTTGAAAATCATATCAAATGTGGGTGATGCCAATAAAGAAAATCCAAAATCAAAAGAAGATCCTCCTGTGGTATATCTAGGCACGTCCATTACCAAAAACTTCGCACAAGTGGATCCCTTTTATTTAACACTGCTTATAAACAATAAGATGGTAAGAAACTGCATGATAGACTCAAGAGCAGCAATAAATATTATGCCAGAGGATGCCATGAAAGAGCTGGGAATAAAGTGAGATACCCCTTATGAAAAATGTTATGCAATGGATAATAGGTCAGTCCTAGTGGTCGGGATCATGAAGGATATTGAGTTTAGGTTTCCAGCTTGTCTAGCCACAACCTATAAAATAGATGTAACAGTTCTGCAAGTGCCTGCGAACTATGGAATGTTGCTATCCAGACAATGGTCGAAATTGGTAGGTGGATATGTGCAATTAGATCTTTCATATGCTACCATCCCGGTCAAAGGAGTAGAGGTAAGAATCAACAGAGAACCAATATCTCCCTACCTCATATAGGAAGTGGATCTGGATCAAGTAACTTGCTTTTGCCATTCCGATATGGACAACTTTCAGGTAAGTATTTCTAAACCTTTAGAAATTGAAAATATTGCAGAGGTTGTTAAACACAATGAAATTTTAATTAGGAAATTGTATTTTGATGGTGCCTGCAATAAGGATGGAAATGGAATAGGAGTTGTGTTTATTTCACCTAATGGAAAATCTTTTAAATACTCTTTCTCATTAGCTTTTGAATGTACTAATAATATTGTTGAATATGAAGCTCTCTTATTAGGACTTAAATTAGCAAACAGACATGGCATTAAGTTACTAACAGCTTATGGTGATTCAAAATTAGTTGTTCCACAAGTTAGAGGAAAATTTGCTGCAAAAAATACAAAATTAAGAAGTTATAGGAATGAGGTTTGGGATTATATTGAACTTTTTGATGCTTTTTCCATTAATTGGACTGAAAGGTCCAATAATATTTTCGCGGACTTTATGGCTAACCTGGCAATTAAACATAATGATATCTCTTTTGATGATATTACGCAAGTTGAAATTAAAACAAGACCATATGTTCCTGATAATGTTAAGAGTTGGCAAGTGTTTGATGATGACAGGGATCTGCTAAGATTTCTCTTTTGTGAAGATCAGTATGCAAACCAGCAGATTGATTGGAATGGACTTGTAGAAGACAAGGATGGCACTAAGACAGTGCTCGGGCAGGAGGTGTTGCAACTGAAGACAAATAAAATCCCGAAGGGATTGGTAGAGCTGGAAAGAATGTTTGATGATAAAGACATGACTAGTTTTAGACCTAGTTTAGGAGGGTCTGAAGGTGTGGAAAAATTAAACTTGGGAAGTGAGAGAAATCCAAGAGAAGTGTATATTGGAAAAAATCTCACACCAAAGATTAGAACAGCATTGATAAATTTATTAAGGAAGTATAGGCATGTCTTTGCCTAGTCATATGATGACCTTAAAGCATACAGAGAAGACCTTTTTTAGCGTGAGGTACCACTAAAACCAGATGCTAAACCTTTCAGGCAAAAGCAAAGGCCTATAAACCCTACCTTGGCTCCTAAGATGAAGGAAGAATTAATGAAAATGAGAAATGCAGGGATTATTGAGCCTATAAGGCACTCAACATGGGTGTCAAACTTAGTACCAATATGAAAGAAAAATGGTGATATTAGGTTATGTGTACACTTCAGAAATCTAAATGTTTCATCTTTGAAGGATAACTATGCTTTGCCTAACATGGAAGCTCTGTTGCAGAAGGTTACAGGAAATGAATTGTTGTCTATGATGGATGGGTTTTCAGGCTATAACCAAGTTAAGGTCAAGAAGTCAGAGAAATACAAGACAGCCTTTACTACACCATGGGGCACTTATGTGTATGCGACGATGCCTTTTGGGTTAAGAAATGAAAGAGCTACATTCCAAAGGGCTATGGATGTATCCTTTGAAGGGTTAATTGATCATATTTTAGTAGTGTACCAAGATGATATGACTGCTTATTCTAAAAATGCAGAAGATCATTGTAACGACTTAGAAAAAAAAATTATTAGAGCATTAGAATATGGCATATCTTTGAATCCTAAAAAATGTCATTTTGGGGTTACTGAAGGAAAGTTGTTAGGTCATATTGTTTCAAAAGATGGTGTGAGAATCGATCCAGAAAGGATTGTTGCTTTTGATAAAATTCAAATCCCAAAAGCAGTTAAAGCAATTCAATCTTTTTTCGGTCAAATTAACTTTGTAAGAAGATTTGTTTCAAACTTCTTTGAAATCATAAAGCCTATTGCTAAAATGTTGAAAAGGGGTGCTGAAATAAAATGGACTAATGAAGCTCTTGAAGCTTTTGTAAATATCAAAAGAGCCATCAAGGAAGCCCCTATATTAAAATCACTTGATTTCCCTAAACCCTTCCAAGTGTTTTCATTTGCTTCATTCCATACCATTGTTGTTGTCATGTTACAAAAGAATGATGAGGGCCATAAACAGCCAGTGGTGTTTTTTACCAAAACCTTACAGGCATCTAAATTGAACTATGATTTGAACAAAAAACAGGCTTATGCTCTTGTGAAAGCTATAAAATCTTTCAAACCCTATTTGGTTGATGCCACTGTCATTGCATATGTGCTAAATGATGTTGTTAAAGACATCTTCAGACAATTAAAAACTAATGGAAGGTGATGCAGATGAATAAATCAGATCCAAGAATTCAATATTGATCTACAAATCACAAAGTTGGTAAGGGGTTAGGGTTTGGCAAAGTTAATGGCAGAATCCAATTTTGAAGCAGCACAGGTAAATCAGGTAGAGTTGGAAGATGCACAAATTAGCATTGAGATGTGTCCTTGGTATACAAATATTGTATATTACTTGAAATACATGAAATGTTCGGATAGTTTAAATGATAGTCAGAAGAGAACTTTAAAGCTTCAAAAATATAAGTATGTGTTACTTAATGGAGATTTATATTGGAAAAATAGAGATGGTGTTCTCTTATTCTGTCTAAATGTTGGTTATTATAGGCCCCAAATTTTCAAAGATAGTCATGCTTATATCAGAAAATGTGAAGCATGTCAAAAGTTTTCATGAAAACTTAAGTATAATGGAGCCATTCCTCTCAGACCCATGCATATAGAGGAACCATTCCAAATGTGAGGTATTGACTTCATAGGGGAAGTAGCAAATAAATCTAGTGGTGGGCATAAATGGATTTTGGTGGCTACTGATTATTTTACTAAGTGGGTTGAAGTCATTCCCACAAGACAGGCTACCAGCAAAGTTGTGATAAAGTTTCTTTTGGAAAACATTCTGACTAGATTTGGGGTACCCTGGAAGATTGTGGTAGATAATGGGATGTGTTTTAGATCCAATGAGTTCTCTGATTTCTGAAAAAATTATGGCATCACTTTGTCCTATTCATCACCTTACCATCCCCAAGGAAATGGATAAGCAGAATCCAGCAATAAAAACTTGTTGAAGATTATCAAAAGGATGTTGGGTGATAATAAAAGAGCTTGGGATTTGAAATTGATATTAGCAGTATGGGCTAATAGAGTGACAGTTAAGAAATCCACAGAATTCGCTCCATATGAGCTTGTATATGGCAAAGAAGCAAGATTACCCTTGAGTAATTTGCTCCCAGTTTATAAATTTGTTATAGAAGAGGTTTTAGAAGAAGTGAACTTTATGGGGGACAGATTGATGGCATTGGCTGAGTTGGATGAATGTAGAAAAGAGGCTCAAGAAAGAAACATCTAGAGCCAATAGATGGTTAAGTCTTTACATGATAAAAGGGCTTGTGATAGAACTTTTGAGGAGGGAGAATGGGTATTCAAATGGAATAACAAAGACCAAGACAAAGGAAAATGTGGAAAATTTGATTCACTATGGTTAGGACCTTATATCATCTTTGAAAAGGGTGGAGAAAACTCATATTACTTGCAGGATGGCGAATTGTTGGAAATTCCAATCCATGCTCAATACCTCAAGCATTGTCTTGATGATCAGGGAGTATTTCTTGTATTATAGTAATATAATTTTTCTCTTGTTTTCTGTTACATGTTTTCAATTTTCATTTTGGTTTGCTTATCTAGAGATAGTTGAGATCTCGCTATGCTCACATGGAGCATACGTCCCCAGAAAGAGCCACTGTTGGAACCCTAAAATTTTCAAATTTTAGAGTTCCAAATTCATGCCAAAAAGAAGATTTCTATGTTCAAACATGTGTAACATCTATAATCATGTAAGTTCGTTCAATTCTAACTTTGAGAGACCAGGTCTGATGCATCCATCAAGAGGTCTGCTTGAGGTATGTATATGTTTCACAAATTCCAGAATCAAGCCAAGTATACCTTTTCGAACCATAATTCTTTTTCATCTCAACACTATCTGGTCAAATTAATTATTCCTTCATATTTCATGTATATCTAAGGACCTACGTTTCAAGTTTTGGGTTCATATGAGGTTATTTGATATGTTTTCTAAAGGCAAATCTAAATACAACTTATTTGAATTTACAATATGCAATTCTAAATTCAGATCTTTCCAGTCGGATATTAGTAAATCGTTTTGCAGGAGCATTATTGAAGAAAATGGAGCTATCCAAAAGAAGGAAAGCCTTTATCCCACATTATTTGTGGGATAGGCTCTTTAAACGTTTAAGTCATAGTGACTCGCATGATAACAATCGAAAGACAAATGGCTTTTGGTGTGAAGAAGGTTGAACCCAATGGACCCCATGCATGCAGACACGCATCTCGAGGCAACCAAAGTTTTACAATAGAGTGGCGAGGATGGAGGCTAAAGATCGAGCAAGTCAGGTAGATCTGACGGTCAGGTGGATGATCCAATGGTGGTCACTATACCGCAATGGGAAAGTGCATGACAAATACCTTTCACGGATCAGCGACAAAGCACGTGCAAAAAAGGTGAGTTAACGATCGAGCAGGTTGAAGGTGGATCAATGGTCGTCGCTATACTGCAAGATGAAGATGCTCGCTAGTTATCCCCCACGACATAGTGACTAATGAGATGGCAGGTCCAGATGGCAGGTCTAGGTGGACAACAGGTGGATCGGCAAGCAAACCAGAGGCTAACACATGGCATGGATGGATGAAGAGATAAAGAGTAAGCAAGTTGAAAGAGATCCAACAGTTGTCGTTATTCCGCTATGCAAAGTTCCACGATCAATACCTATCGTGGATTAGCGACAAAGAAGAGCCAAGGTTAGTGGTGGGTCCGGCAATGCTGAAGTGGTGGATGAAGTGGTGCCTAGATGGACTCACAAACCAATTCAGAAGTAACACGTGGCAGGACATAGAAATGAAAAGCAAAGATAAAGAATTGGCAGGTCCGAGGGAGATCAACGGTTGTTGCTATACTGCGATAGGAAAGTGCACCTTGGTTATTCATCGCAGATCAGCGACAAAGCACGTGCAGTAAAGAATGGGGTAAAGAGAGAGAAGATCATGGAAGATCCAACAGATATCGCTATTCCACGATTGAAAGTTGCACGATCAATATCTGTTGCAGATCAGCAACAAAGAGGAAACAAAGTGAAACGGTGGTTCCTGCGGTGCTAAGGTGGTAGACCAGTGGTGATGAGATGGTAGTCAAGTGGCACGTCATCAAATTCATAAAGTGACTTATCGAACAAACCTTGGTCGCGGTATATCTCTAAAAGGATTCACTGAAAGCATCAGTTTCATCGACATAAAGCACATCGAAGAAATCAGAAGTGGTCCCGTCGATAAAATAAAAAGTATCGATGAAACTACATAATCGATAAGACTTGTGAATAGCTCGCCAAGGGAGGAAGTTTGGCCGAAAGAATAATACTGATTCACGAATATCATTATAAAGGGAAGTATTTTCTTTTATTTTATTTGATATAACAATCATTTTAGGGTAAATTATTATCTTATATCAATGAATGTTATATTTGCACATTATTTTCTTAAAACAAAGAAAATACTTTGGTTTTATTGAATTATTTTAAACAAGTACTTATATAAAGATTATTGACTTCCAAACTAAAAGATAAGGTGGAATATGCTTAATTTTCAAATCAAGGAATTTGATTGGCTTATCTTGTGTGCAAGAGATAATGTGAAGATGATGGATATTTGTTGAGGAATTTTATCAAGGCGGAGAATAAAAGACACATGATTTAAGCATCATTTAGTATTTTTAAGGATTCTCATTTGTAATTAATTATTAAATCAAAGGGTGTGTCCTTTGGAATGTAATTGTTTGTAGCTTTCTCTTCTGTGAATGAAAGGGTGTATCCTTTCATATATGTCTTTTTATTGACATACTTATAGGGAGTCATTCTTATATGTAAAAGGGGGGGAGAGTCATAAGAACAACATACTGCTATAAGGATTGAATGCCATCTTGTATTAGGGAAGTCTATAGCAATAAGAAGTATCATTTTTGTGCAAGCAATTTGTAATGGAGTATCTGCAAGTGCAGCTTATGTATGCAATTATTTCCTGAAGATTAATATACAAGGTTCGTTGTTTCTTTTTCCAAATATTGTGTACACTTTTGTGTTGATGATTATCTTTGTCCTCTTGATAAATCTGTTTATAGATTTGCTATGATCTAAATCACATGTCATTGCATTAAGTGAAAGATTGAGTTCTTATTGTTTGTGTAATGCATACTGAACCTTCATAGTTAATGAGAAATGGTCTCTTGAGTTGATAAGATATTTTGTCCACAAAGTGTCATATATATCCCTGGATAGAGGCACTGGTTTGTTATTGATCTTTTAAGGTTTTGATTTGTATGCATTCAAGGTCCTTGATATAGAAACGTTCTTCCCAAATCCTATATGAACTGATTTATGCAGATTTCATTTAAGTCATGAAATCATTTTCATTTTCAATATACATTCACAATCATTTCTTTTCAAAGCATTCAGTTAAAGCGCATAATAAAGCATAGTTGCAGAACAATAATTTGTCAGTTGTGTAAACTTGCTAAAAAGTTTAAATCCACAATAAATAACCTCTTTTGTGCTTGAGAGGAAGATGCACACCCACCTAGGTTCAATGGAGCCTAAAGTGCAGAGGGATCTAGTCCTTGACTATCCCTGTTTGTTGGCCAAGGTTGATTGGACTACTTGAGGATTTGGCAAGTCTTTTGGTTTTTCAATCTATGGTTTTGGGAACCAACAGGCTCCAATATTTTTCAAGCATTCTACATATAACAAATAATCTATAGAAAAATCATTAGTCGAATACAATATATAATCAATTATAATAGTAGTGCATTGTAATTGTTTTTTATTAAAAAGAAGCAGCGTTAGCTAGAGCACCGACCCTTAAAATAGTCAGAGACTATCAAAAAGACAAAACAAACCAAGGGATCAAGCCCCTTTACAACAAACAGATCAAAAAACAAACTAGACCCAACTCAAGGAGTGGAAGAGACACCCAAACCTTGAGAGGGAGAGGTTAGGACAAGGGGGGAAGACCTCCCCTTTCGCCTTCAACGAACCACTATCTAGGTAATACAATCATTAGGACCAAGAGAGAGATCAAGTGGAAGTGATTCAGTAGAGTTGTGATCAGAAGTAGCTGCAGAGTGTTGTTGTAGAACCGCAACAAGAAGCTGAGAAACAGCGGCAGATTGTTGCAAGCTAGGTTGTCGAAGCAAAGCAGCACCAAAAGCAGGCTCAACAGGAGTAGAACAAGGTTGTTGAATAGTAGTGAGAGGGTCAGTAGAAGGTTTAGCAGGAGTGAGAGGCTCTTCATCACAGGAGGAAACATCATCCTCATGAGAGGTGTAGACACTAAAAAATGGTCAACACATGTGTCTCCTATTTTTAACATATCATGCACATAGTGCCTCTTAGGTTTAATTAATTAATTAAACCCCCTTTTACTAACAATTCTTCTAAGTCCTAAATAAATAAATTTAATAATTTATTTATTTATCCCTTTTGTCCATTAATTAAATAAATTCATTTTATTTAATTAACTAATTCATAAATATGAGCAATAAATTAATAAATCATTTTATTAATTTATCATATTTATCTTCCTCCAAAATAGAGATAATTAATAAATTTTATTAATTAATTCATCTTTATTTCCTGCTTTTCTTAATTTTTTATTCTTCCATTTTATCCTCTTATGTGGAGATATTTAATAATTTCTAATTATTAAATCTTCTCATATATCCTCCTAATTTTCAAATTTGGAAACTAATATCTTTCCTTGATTTTCAAAAATCAATCTTTTTGGCAATATCTCATTAATCTTAATTTTTAAATTAAAAAATGAGGTATGCATCTTCAAAAATCTACTTTTTGTGATAGGATATTTTATTTATTTTTAATTCTTCTATTTATCTTTTCGAATGAAGATATTTAATAATTTTTAATTATTAAAACCTTCTTGATATTTTCAACTTGCTAATTTGGTATTTATGAGAAGATAATTAAAGATTTTATTATTTATTCTCATAATATCTTCCAATTTGCTTTCTTCTATTTTCGTCCTTTCCTGAATGGCAGCTCTGTTGTGCACTCAATCTTGTCTATTGATTATTTTCAGTCTCGAATTAATCTTGTCCATACAGTCAATCCCTAATTTTTCTATAAATTGGACTCTTTTATTCATCATTTTCAACCACTTTTCCAATATCCTCATGTTGTCGAACTCATTTGCAATCTTGCTCTCTTTCTCACACTTGCATTTTGTAGGTGAAGCCCACATATTTGGAGGAAAAAGAGAAACAATGGAGAATCATGGAGGAAGTACTTCGTTATGGTTTGCATATTTATTTTAAGTGCTTTGTCTTCATAGCTCTATTGAATGTATTGGGATTTCTTTCATAGCTTGTTAGTTTTTTGTGGTTAGCTAATATAGGTTATGAATCTTATGCTCAAATTTCCTAGTTACATTTTTTTGTAGTTCCTTGGAGTGCATTGCTTGCATAAAGGATTTAGGAACCCATATAGATTTTGACTTTCCTTTATTTTTCTCAGTGGGCCTTTGTGGCCTTTTGGATATATTTTTTTCTTTATAGATCATATTGTTTTTTGTTTTGACATGTCGATTATATTGGACATGTTGATCCTTGAATACATGTGGATTGCTAGACTTATGACTTTTATACTTGGCATTCAAATTGCTTGGAGGGGGAAAGGAATGCATGGATGGATATGAATGAAATGGAGTTCTTTTGGATTGATGAAATTTACTCAATGATGTGTGCATTTGCTGACCTTGAATAGAGGACGAAGGGATATAAGGACCTAAGATGGATGGAAAGTATGATGGGGAAGGTGTATGTTTTGATTTTGATGGAGGGATACCAACGTCTTGAGAGTGAGTTGTGTAGACATGACCCTTAAGATCTTCTTTGATATGGAGGGGTTCTTTCTCATGAAGGTCTATCCCTTTTCCTTTATGAATATTTTGACATGTAGGATACTTTGTGCTTTTAGAGGAAGATGCAAGTCCATTATTAGGTGGACATGACATGAGAGAAATAATGAGATCACAAAGTGGATCAGAATGGACCAAAGTGGAAGAACCCATTGTGCATATAGGGGGTTCATGAACATATTGCACCAACACGTTAGAATCATGAGGGGGATCAGGATCACTAGGGGGATGACGATCACGAGGGGAGCTAGGATTGTGTGGTGGACATGGATCAATGATAGGCTCTTCAAGAGATGAAATGGGATAAATAATGGGATCATCAAAAGAAATGAGATCTTGGAGTGTATATGGAGGATTAAGACAAGGAGATGGAGGAACAAAAGGATCTTGTGGAGGATTTAAAGGAATAATTTGACCTTGACAAGGAGGAAGATCATTGGAATCCTCTTTAAAGGTGCTTTTCTCTTGACTTTCAATGGGATCATCGGAAAGGATGGAAGGGATATCTTGATCTTTCTTAGGAAGTGGAATGTCAATGGGATTTGAAAGGATGTTTTTTTCATAAAATGGAAGGGGATCATTTGGGATTGGATGGACTGGGATATCTTGATCTTCCTCAGGGAATGGAGTGTCAATAGGACTTTGGATAGGATGGACAAGAATAGGGGAATCATCATGAGTTTCTGGGAAGATGAGATCCTGGTCAACAATTGGATGGGATGATAAGGTTTCAAGATCTTGATCTTCATCTATTTCAAGACACGTTTCTTCATTCTCTAAATTATCCTCTTGACATGGTGGGGTTGGACTTTGGATATGCATGGGGGATTTTGGCAAGGGATCAATGCTTTGGCATGAAGGGGATGGAATTTGAATGGGACTCTCTAAAAGAGAAGCATTTGATGGCATTAAATCTTGCATTTCCAAATAGTACAAGGGATTTGTATAAATGAATTGATTAGCATGTATTTATGTGGCAAACAATCCTTGGGAGGATGCATTATTTGATGCATCATTTGGAGGCGATGGTGTACATTGCTCTTGTGAAACTTCAAAATATGATGGAATGGGAGGGGAAGTGGAGGCAAATTGAGGGTCAAATTCTTGATGGATGGATGAGCCATTGCTAGACATTGGTGTATGATTTTGATCATCCTCGGGAAAATCACTTAGGACTCTCTTTAAGATTTGTCTAATAAGGCCACCTTTCTTTGGAGACGCATTTGAATCCTTGCGAGGTTTTGACATGATTGGATTTATATTTTTAACTTTCTTGGCAAGAATTTGGTCTTGGTTTGATGTCGTGTTTTGATATTGGACTTGGTTCAATTGTTCTGACATGTCTGAAACTTGGGTTGGTGTGTGCTGCAACCTTTGTTTTTGAATGTTTGGTTGTAGTTGTTGACATTGATATTCCACCATTGGTTGAACCATTTGTTGACATTGTATAGTTGGTTGGACATATTGTTGAAATTGGACCATTGGTTGTATATGTTGGACCATTGGTTGTATCTATTGGAAATGTTCGAACTGTTGAACAATTGGTTGTGATGGTTGAAAATGTGATTGATAGTAAACACCTTCTTCTTGTTGTTGTGGAGGCACATAATGTTGTTGTCTCTTTTCTTGAAATTGTTTCATCATCTCTATTTGTGAGAGGAGAGATGGTATGTTTGATTGTTCGATAAGATATCTTACATCAATTGGCTCAAAGTTTGGGTTTGGACCTTGAAATTTTTGAAATGTTTTGGACATTTGGGATCTAATCTTCTCACTGTTTTTCACTTTTCGTTCCAATATCTCCTTTTCTTGAGCTAGTTTCTCCTCTAGTTTTTGTATTTGGATATTTAAATCATCATGATAAGTTTGATCCAAGTTATGAGACATGTAGAGATTGGATTGACATGATTGATTGCTCAATTGTGATGACATGGCTTCGTAAGAATGTTGAGACCTCATATCAACAAACATGTCACTATGCAATGAAACTAATGGGATTGATAAATGCAACCTAAAAGGATGACAATGCAACTAAATGTTTTTGGACTTTCTGAATTTTTGGAATGACAACTAGATGCAACTAAATGCAATGAAAATGTGACCTTGCTTTGGACCTTTGAGTTTCTGTGGTTTGATAATTTTATGCAACTAAGTGCAACCTATTTTTTTGTTATTATTTCAAGAATTTTTGGAAATGATATGCAATCTTAAGCAATGGTAATGCAACCTTTTTTTTTGTTGTTTTTTATTTTAGGTTTGGACAAACCTTTGAAATGCAACCCTAAAGACATGACCCTTGGGATATTGAAATGAAGTCTAGACCTTAAAAGGACAAAGGACAAAATGACAATAGGACAAATGACAATGTCTCACCTATATGCTTGGATACTAAGCTAGGTTTGACAAAATCATGTTGATAGAATAAAAACATTGGATGAGCTCAAGACTTCCTAACAACAACTTAGGGTTTAATCTAAAGAATTGAATCCTCAAGTATGACAAAAACCTAATTTTGACACTATATGAAAAAGGACAATGATCTAAGGTGCAAACCTACAATATGATATGATAATGACCTAAGTTATGAAGAGAGACCTAGGGTATGCAAATGTGACCTTATATGATGATATGGACAAAAGTTGATTATGACACAATGATATGACACTAAAGATGAAGGTGCAAATGTATGATAATGTTAACCTAAGACCAAACTTAGGGTTAGACTATGAAATGATATTACCCTACATGCAAAAGGACATATGCAAAGGAATGACTTTTTGATATGCAAAGAATATGACCTAGGTGAAACCTAACTTTGGTATTTGACAATGATTATGAAAAATGCAAACCTAGAAAGGACCTAATGTTGGTATGCAAAATGACACCTAAGAGAGGACCTAATTTTGGTATGCAGAATGACACCTAGGAGAAGATATAATAATGATATGCAAAAGGACACCTAAGATAGGACCTAATAATGGCATGCATAAGGGCACCTAGGATAAAACCTAATAATGAAATGAAAAAGAACACCTAAGAGAGGACCTAATAATGACATGCAAAACTTAGGAAAATGGTGTTGAACCTACGTTCAAAATGAGGACACCTAACAATGAAATGGACTGAATGGAGTGCAATGACTATGTCCTAAAACCTAAGTATGTACTATGAAGGACCTAAATCTAAGTGACATGAATGTTGAGACAAAGTTTTTCAATGTGTTTGAAAGCCATGTTTTGAAAATGTTTTGAACTTTGTTGGATGAATGCTCTTTTTTTTAAAACCTTATTTGGACAATGTTTGGACTTGTTTGACAAATGATGTTTTGTGACAATTGTATAATTCAACTTTTGACAATCACAAAAGACAAGATGTTTGGACTTAGACCCAAGACAATCATGCTCATTCACAACATATCCTATGGCTGGCCGGGGCAATATCTGTTGAATCCTCTAACAATAAAATACAACACTCAGCTGGATAGCTAGACGCTTGGTAGCACTGGCTCCCCCTTATAGTGCACTCACTTCTCGGGCATACCAAGCTTCGAGTTCAAGGGGCATCACTTCCCAAGAACTTGCTATCTCTAACTAAGGAGTACATGAGAGGTATCTTCGGCATGCGTGTATCACAATGCCTGAGCCAACAGATAGAAGGTTTTTGGTCTCTACAAACAAAAGGTTCTAGTTAAGGCATCCGTTCGGGTGGGTATTGATCCGGCGAATAAATCATCGCAATACCTTTCCAGCACCCGTTGTCTACAACTTTCGTTGCATCCACAATTATTTAGAGTGGTTTGGAAGGGATTCGTCTTCAACCCTATCACCACTTAGGGTCGTTCCCTCTCACAAATTGGGAGGCAAGCCCACTATCTAGAGGCTAAAAACACACAAACAAAATTAAAAAAAGACATGATAAGCATTGATTTTTTTGACCTTTAGAAAATCAAATGAGTTTTATTGATTCATTTGCATCCTAATTAAGACTAGATGAGATTAATTCCATATTAATTTGAAAAATATTCTATCAATTTAAGCCATGATTAAATGCAATTTGTTGTTTATTTTAAACCCTGTGCATGCATGAAATATGGAATTTGTTGTTGTTCTTTGATCCAAATCTTAATTAAAACTGTGAGAATTGTAGGATTCATTCAAACCTCCTAATTAGGCTATGTGAAGAGTTGTTGTTCATTAAAACCTTCTAATTGGGCTATGTGAAGATTTGTTGTTCATTAAATCCCTCTAATTAAACTATGTGAAGATTTGTTGTTCATTGCATGTTAAGAAATCCTGCATAAATCATTGTTTAGACTTCATAAAACCCACATGCAATAATAGATCCTGTCATAAAACCTGCATGCAACAACATATTAGTGCAAAAAACCTGCATGCAACAATGGATTAGTCAAAAAAATACACATGCAACAACAGATGCTCACATAAAACCTGCATGCAACAACATATTAGTGCAAAAAAACTTGCATGCAACAATGGATTAGTCCAAAAAATACACATGCAACAACAGAGCCTCACATAAAACCTGCATGCAACAATGGATTAGTCCAAAAAATACACATGCAACAACAGAGCCTCACATAAAACCTACATGCAACAACAAAATATAGTTGAAAATGATGAATAAAAGAGTCCAATTTATAGAAAAATTGCGGATTGACTATATGGACAAGATTAATTCGAGACTGAAAATAATCAACAGACAAGATTGAGTGCACAACAGAGCTGCCATTCAGGAAAGGACGAAAATAGAAGAAAGCAAATTGGAAGATATTATGAGAATAAATAATAAAATCTTTAATTATCTTCTCATAAATACCAAATTAGCAAGTTGAAAATATCAAGAAGGTTTTAATATTTAAAAATTATTAAATATCTTCATTCGAAAAGATAAATAGAAGAATTAAAAATAAATAAAATATCCTTCCTACCTCCATTCCTTAGTTTGTTGGGGCACGATCATTTTATCAATTTTCTTTGAAACAATGCTCAAAATCGCATTGTCTCAAAGAGGGGCAAAATGTAGACACTAAAAAATGGTCAACACATGTGTCTCCTATTTTTAACATATCATGCGCATAGTGCCTCTTAGGTTTAATTAATTAATTAAACCCCCTTTTACTAACGATTCTTCTAAGTCCTAAATAAATAAATTTAATAATTTATTTATTTATCCCTTTTGTCCATTAATTAAATAAATTCATTTTATTTAATTAACTAATTCATAAATATGAGCAATAAATTAATAAATCATTTTATTAATTTATCATATTTATCTTCCTCCAAAATAAAGATAATTAATAAATTTTATTTATTAATTCATCTTTATTTCCTGCTTTTCTTAATTTTTTATTCTTCCATTTTATCCTTTTATGTGGAGATATTTAATAATTTTTAATTATTAAATCTTCTCATATATCCTCCTAATTTTCAAATTTGGAAACTAATATCTTTCCTTGATTTTCAAAAATCAATCTTTTTGGCAATATCTCATTAATCTTAATTTTTAAATTAAAAAATGAGGTATGCATCTTCAAAAATCTACTTTTTGTGATAGGATATTTTATTTATTTTTAATTCTTCTATTTATCTTTTCGAATGAAGATATTTAATAATTTTTAATTATTAAAACCTTCTTGATATTTTCAACTTGCTAATTTGGTATTTATGAGAAGATAATTAAAGATTTTATTATTTATTCTCATAATATCTTCCAATTTGCTTTCTTCTATTTTCGTCCTTTCCTGAATGGCAGCTCTATTGTGCACTCAATCTTGTCTGTTGATTATTTTCAGTCTCAAATTAATCTTGTCCATACAGTCAATCCCCAATTTTTCTATAAATTGGACTCTTTTATTCATCATTTTCAACCACTTTTCGAATATCCTCATGTTGTCGAACTCATTTGCAATCTTGCTCTCTTTCTCACACTTGCATTTTGTAGGTGAAGCCCACATATTTGGAGGAAAAAGAGAAACAATGGAGAATCATGGAGGAAGTACTTCGTTATGGTTTGCATATTTATTTTAAGTGCTTTGTCTTCATAGCTCTATTGAATGTATTGGGATTTCTTTCATAACTTGTTAGTTTTTTGTGGTTAGCTAATATAGGTTATGAATCTTATGCTCAAATTTTCTAGTTACAAGACGAACAAGTAGTATCCAACGCATTGACAGTCAAATGTTCAATGGTGGCATCTTTCCACCAAGTAGTAGCACCCTTATGGCAAGGAAGAGCGCAGTCTGAAGCAAGGTGCCCCATTGAGAAACATTTTCAACAACGGAAGGGCAAGCCCTCATAATCCAACAGCTAAGACCAAGGCCTATCCCCAACCATAAGAACAACATCCTTGGGGAGAGGCGAGGAGATGTCAATGTCAACCAACAAGAGAGCAAAGGTAGAGTGCCCCATAGAAGATGTGGCCTTATCCACCTTCAAGAAATGACCAATGGAGTTTCCAATGGCCTCATAGCAAGAGAGTTCCCAAAATGGAGAAGGAGATTAGAAAGGCAAACCCATATTGGACACACAGACAATGATTCAGTAAGGGGATTAAAAGAGTTTGTCTAGGGCTTCACTGAAAGAGAGTTATCTCCCCAAGCCCGGCTTTGTCCAAAACCAAGTTTCTATCCAAGGTAGAAGTAAAGGATGCAATAAAAAAACCCTTCCCATAAGGAAAGAGCTCAATGTTGTGGGCAATCAGGGATTTCCAAGAGTTACTCACCCAACGATGGAGATCTAGAAGAGAGGGCCAGAGCCCAAAAAATCTACACACCAAAGCATTACTCTGATAGAAGTCAATATTGTCCACAACATCCTAGCCACAAACCACCACAGGGGAAGATTTGACACAGGGAAGGGGATGAACCCCCTTAATAGTAGAAGCTCTAACTGCATGAGCGTAACTTCTTCCACCCAAAAGAGGAGGAGTTCGGGGAGCATCCACACCTTTTCCAGCAAAAGTAGTAGCCGAAGAAGTAGCAGTGTCCTTAGTAAAGGGAAGACCACCCACGCCAAAGCCCACGTGAGGAGGGGGAAGGTCCGAACCATCCAAAGCATCAACGGGAGAGACAACATCAGTCGGCACAGAACAGGAGGGCGAGGGAAGGTCGCCAACAACCCCCATGACAAGGAGGGGGGAAATTTTGTAGAAAAGGGCATGTGGGTAGAGATGAACGAAGCATCCCACACACCAAACCCAGCACCAATAGCAGAAGCATCGATCGTGATCGAAGCGGGAGAGTCATTGTTGGGGAGCGGGAGGAGTGTGAGAGACATTTCAAAAAAGAAAGAATCTGAGTTATAATTGTTAATATGCAAAGATATATGTATATTGATACAACATTTACTATGTTATGCACATGAGACTCATACCAAACTACAATATTCAGTTGAACTGTTGAGTGTTCATGAAATACCAAGTCCGATGCAATGCCTCCTTGGAGTGATAAGATTGTTGTATAAGTATCTTCTATATCACTGCTAAAGAGTCATGTTTTCTTGTTCATAAAGTTATAACCCTCCTCTCAAAACACATCTCTATATCTTGTGTATCCCATCCTTTCATAACCACTAGGCCTGTTGGTGAAATCACACTTAATTGGTGATTGGTCAATATATCAATTTGGGCACACTAGATGGATAAACCAGTTAGACATTAGTTAAAATATTAATAGGATATTAATATCTTTTATCCAAGGTCATTGTCCTTGTTGTCATCTCAAGGTGGCCTCATGGAGAATGTCTCGTAGTAAATTTGTTCCTCATAATTGGCATCAATCAATTCATTCATTTCTTCCTATTGTTGGTCTGAATGGAGGTTTCTTAGAGAAAATTGCAATGTCTTGTGTCCAAGACAATTTTCTCCTAAGGGTACGAGTATAGATATCTTGCAGTCTATATTAATAATACTACTAAATTCTACATAAGAACATTATCAGGCTTCATATATTAAGCACATCCCCACGCATACCACCAAGAACAACGATGTTACTACTTGTAACTTAATAATAGTTCTGATCTGATTTGATATGATCAATGGTGATGTCCCTAATTGCTTTCGATTCCTTTATATCTCTCAATTTGAGGGAGAGGTCACACCTCTTCATCATATACGCCCTTTTACAAGAGACGTGCCCTTTCATCATTAACACCCTTTGAAAGAATGCAACTATTCATTATTTTTGCCCTTTGGAAGAGGCACAACCTTTCACAATCAAATATGCACTTCTTATTTAAATCAGATGTGCACTTATGATTCCCAAATTATCCCCCCACCCCCCTTCAAATGAATTCTCTTCTCCCTTTTATACCTCATATTTGGGTGTCACAACTTATCATTTCATGCCTTTCGACCATTTATTAACTTAATTAAATTTTAATTATATTTAATTATACTTTTATATTTTCATTTTAATTTTATTTTTATTCTTTTGAATTTTAATTTTATTATTAATATTTACCATTAGATTCTATTTCAAAGGGGATATTACAATCTGTCCCACTCAAGATTGCTTGTCCTCAAGCAATGATCATGGAGTGTTCAAAATGATTCCCAGTATGAAATGGCTTTGAAAACACACATGGAGTAAACATGTTGGAAACATACCAGGCATGAACCAAACACGGAGCATACACATAAAAATATAGAGAATACACATGAATATATGCAAACACAGAGCATACACGCAAATACATGTATTATTTTCATGTTTACCCTAAAGGATGGCATGATCATGTTCTAACACTATTTGTAACATCCTCTTTCGTAAAATGCCCTAGTTTGCCATGGACTACAACTCTCAGTTAGAAAGGGAGGGTTAGATAAGGAGTACCTTTATCTCCTTAAAAGGGAAAACATATGATTACAAGGTTAATTAACTAACTAAAGGAGCCCCAATCATAACAAACTAGCATAGCTAACTTAATAGGGTGTCTTTACAACCGTTCCCCCTCCATCAAGCCACCTTCTCCCACACATGATTGCATCCATCACCATGGTGGAGAGGATAAGGATTTACCCCAATAGTGTACCCTAAGTCTAACCCTCCTCAACCCAAAGGCAGAGCATCTTCTCTCCCCTTTGACCTCATCTGGACAATGCCATACATATGAGGTGGTGTTCTTAGTGGTGACCCCAACAATGTTCCCCCTATTTAGGGTCCCTCTCCTCTTACCATGACTGAGAGCATTTAGAACATATGAATGTTCCAATATTATTTAGACATTCTACATATAAAAAAAACCACAAAAAAATCTTAGTCAGATACAGTATATAATCAATTATAACAGTAGTGCATTGTAATCATTAGTATGCATAGATATATGTATATTGATATAACATTTACCATGTTATGCACAAAAGACTCATACCAAACTACAATATTCAATTGAACTATTGAGTGTTCATGAAATACCAAGTCTGATGTGATGCCTCCTTGGAATGATAAGATTGTTGTATACGCATTTAGTATGCATAGATATATGTATATTGATACAACATTTACCATGTTATGCACAAAGACTCATACCAAACTACAATATTCAATTGAATTGTTGAGTGTTCATGAAATACCAAACTACAATATCATTGCCCTTGTCATCTCAAGGGGTCTCATGGAGAACGTCCCTAGGTAAAATTGTTCCTCCTAATTGGCATCCATTAGTTCATTCATTTCTTCCTGCTATTGGTCCGAATGGGGGTTTCTTAGAGAAAATTGTGGCATCTTGTGTCCAAGACAATTTTCTCCTAAGGGTGTGAGTATAGATATCTTGCAGTTTATATTAATAATAATACTAAATTATGCATAAGAACATTATCAGGCTTCATATATTAAGCATACATATTAAGCACATCCTCATGCATACCACCAAGAACAAGTATGTTATTGTTTGTAACTTAATAACGGTTCTGATCTAATCTGATTGATGGTGATGTCCCTAATTGTTTTTGATTCCTTTCCTTTATATCTCTCAATTTGAGGAAGAGGTCACACCTCTCATCATATATGCCCTTTGGCAAAAGACACACCCTTTAATCATTAGTTGAAGAGAATTTGTCTATGGCTCTGGGTGGACAAACAAGACTACAGATTGGTAGTGCTCCAGCTTCAGGTTCTATTGTGAGAGGTACTCAATTACAAGAAGCAGGTCACACTAGGAGTCACCCTCCACAATTTACGAGTGGACAGGGTCAGCAAAAGAAGAACTTTCGGGATCGGACTTTTTCTCATAGTGGTGGTGCCCAGATAGTGCCCAAATAGCCAAGGATCGTATTCGACAGCGTAATAGAAACTTTCCTAATACTCAACAGGCATAGTGTTTCCAACAGAGTACTAGCAGAGGTAGTTTCCAGCAGTCTAGTGCATCGTTTGCAGGCAGAGTAGCAGAGGAGGTTGTTTCATTTGTGGTCAGAAGGGTCATATCGCAGTGAATTGTCCTTAGAGACCAACACAGACATTTGGACAAAGGCCAGTAGC